>NC_045144.1:23743458-23986137 GCF_008831285.2 Nymphaea colorata | reverse complement strand
ACCTACAATGACAAATGCAAATTACTTCCATATACAATGTCTCAAATTTCATCTAACTTCTTTACAATCTTTAGGATGGCATTTGAGGATCAAACATCAAAAGCTTTTAAGGAGATAAATCCAGAACTCACAGAGGCCGAATGTCCAGAGTTCATCCAAATGAGAAAGCAAGATCAACCGTCACCTCTGATTAATGATCCGATTGAGGAAATTAACATTGGCACGGAAGATAGTCCAAAGATTTTGCAAATTGGAACAAGTCTCTCAGCAGAAGAAAGAAAAGTGTTGATAGATTTCCTCAAAAAGCATCAAGAAGCCTTTGCGTGGACTTATGAGGAATGCCAGGACTTGATACAAAATTAGTCGAGCATCGACTACCATTGAAAACCAGAATGCAAGCCAATCAAACAAAAGTTGAGGAAACTAGACCCTCGTCTTGAGGGGCAAGTTAAGGAAGGCCTGGAAGACCTACTAAAGGCAGGGTTCATCCGAACAATCGACTATCCTGAATGGTTAGCAAACATTGTGGTAGTCCCAAAGAAAATGGTAAAATTCGGCTCTGGCATCGATTTCAGAGATTTGAATAAGGCTACACCAAAGGATGACTACCCACTTCCAAACATTGACTTGTTGGTAGACAGTACCGCAGGTCACGCTATGTTCTCCTTTATGGATGGATATTCTGGTTATAACCAAATTAAGTTGGCAGCTCAAGATCAAGCCAAAACATCATTTACAACCCATGGGGTACCTTCTGCTATACAGTAATGCCATTTGGTTTGAAGAACGCTGGGGCAACATATCAAAGGGCTATGGTAGCTATTTTTCATGACCAAATGCATCAAATCATGGATGCATATGTAGATGATCTACTAATTAAGTCAAAAACAAGGGAGAATCACATCAACATTCTCTCTCAAGTTTTTGATAGACTCTTACAATACAAACTTAGATTGAATCCACAAAAATGTGTATTTGGTGTGGAATCCGGTAAGCTTTTGGGATTTATGGTCAGCCAAAGGGAATCGAGATGGATCCTTCCAAAGCAAAGGCGATCATCGAAATGTCACCCCCAACAAATCGTAAGGAGCTACGCAGCTTGCAAGGCAGAATTCAATCAATCAGAAGGTTTATATCTAATCTCGCCATGAGATGCGAACCCTTCAACCATTTACTGCGGAAAGGAGTCAAATTTGAATGGGGGCATGAATGTCAAGCCTCATTCGAAAAGATCAAGAAGTATCTTCTTTGCCCACCAATTTTAAAACCTCCAATTTTAGGGGAACCTCTACTCCTTTACATCACAGTTAACGATTCAGCCTGTGGTGGATTTCTGGCTCAATATGAAGAAGGATGCCGAATAGAACATGCCATTTATTACATCAGTAAGACATTTGTGCAGTATGAAAAGAACTACTCGCACATGGAAAAACTTGCTTAGCCTTGGTGTGGATGTGTCAAAAATTAAGGCATTATCTATTGGCTTGTGAAGTTAAAATTTTATCCAACTTAATCCACTCAAATATATCCTCGAACAGCCATTTCTGAATGGAAGGATAGCAAAGTGGCAGGTTTTGCTGATGCAATATGATTTGGAATATGTGTCACAAAAATCAATCAAGGGGCAAGCCATTGCAGACCAATTGGCAGATTTTCCTCTATATGAAGAAATTAGAACAAATGATGATTTTCCAGATGAGCAAATCCTGACAACTGAACCAGAGCCGATTTGGGAGATGTACTTTGATGGATCTAAGAGCACAGCTGGGGCAGGCATTGGGATACTTTTCATTACACCAGAAAGGGAAATGATTCCTTACTCTCTCAAATTGAATTTTTCCTGCACGCATAATATGGCAGAGTACGAGGCCCTAATCCAAGGACTCAAAATGTTGCTCAAATTTAAAGTGCAGAGAGTTCGCATTTTTGGAGATTCTCTCTTGGCTGTCAGTCAGGTCAATGGAGATTGGCAAGTCAAAGATCAAAAATTGATCCCATATCAAGAGTTAGCAGCTTCCCTCTTAAGACAGTTCGAGGAATGTCAACTCTTACATGTCAAAAGAGAATTTAACCCAATAGCAGACGGTTTAGCCAGTTTAGGCTCTACCATTGCCTTCAAACCTGGAGAATCTATCAGATCTTTTGAAGTTGGAAGACTCGAACAACCATCTTTTGTCATACCAGAACAGGTGTTGCAAGCAGAAAGTAGAGAAACACCATGGTATCAGAACATCAAGGATTTTCTCCAAACTGGAACACTTCCACCAGAAATGTCTCGAAAAGAGCAAAGAGTTTTGAGACACATGTCTTCAAGATATTTCATTCTAGCCGACATCCTATACAGAAGAGGATTCAGCACAGAATATGCTAGATGTCTCGATGCAAATGGTATCAGTTGCATGCACCATCAATTCATGCTCCAGCAGCGTACCTTCATTCGGTCAGCTCACCATGGCCATTCTCCATGTGGGCCTTCGACGTAGTCGGTCCAATCAATCCACCTGCCTCAAATGGACACAGGTATTTTCTTGCAGCTACAGATTACTTCACCAAATGGGTGGAAGCGATCACTTTAAAAACAGTCGAAGGACAACACGTAGTGTCCTTCATTCATAAAAATCTTTTGTGTAGATTTGGCATCCCGCATGATATCGTTTCTGATAACGGTACTCATTTCAAAAATGAGAAAATGCGCAATCTTTGTCATAAACACAAAATACAACATCACTTTTCTGCCCCATATTACCCTCAAGGTAATGGTCAGGCAGAAGCAACCAACAAGATTTTGATTCGTGTCTTAGAAAGGACAGTTGAAACAGGCCGAGATTGGCACGAGAAAATGCACAATGCACTTTGGGCGTATCGAACCACAATTCGGACACCCACCAATGCTACACCAGCAGAATTAGTATATGGAACGGAAATTGTCCTTCCATTACATGTCCAAAAACCAGCAATGAAATTTGCTGCTCTCATTGAACTCCCAATTAACAAATACCAAAAAAAGAGACTTACTCAATTAGACCTCTTAGACGAGAAAAGACTACAAGCGGCAGAGCATGCCGAAGTCTATCGTAAGAGAGTCGCCCGACATTATGCCAAATCAGTCATTGAAAGAAAATTTCAGGTAAATGATCTTGTTTTAAGATCCATAGTTCCACTCAGGAGTAGACCCAAAGGAAAATGGGCGCCGAACTGGGAAGGACCATATGTTGTCAAAGAGGTTCTACCTCACAATTCTTATCGACTGATTGATGCCGATGGGGTTGAAATCCCCGATCCAATTAATGCTTTGCATCTCAAAAAATTCTATACTTGAATTTGCAATTCAAAAAAAAAAAAAATTCAAAATAGTTGTGCTTTGATAAGCACGTTTGTAACAATTTTCAAACCAACTAAGGGGCATGGTATCCCTTAGGGAAAAGTTTCAAAAATGCATCAAAATTTTCAAACTCAACCCATGTCTTGAAGACAATTGCAAGGGCATCGTCTTGAAATAGGCAAGAAATTTCACAGACATTGAGGGACTTATGTATAGTAATTAATGTTGGTCCCGACAATCGGCATTTGTAAAGGTCTAGCATGAGATGCCATAAGAAAAAGTCTTGTCACCTAAAAGACCTTGGCAAGATGCTAGAAAAAGCTATCAAGCGAAATGAGTTGAGCAATGAGCTCGGGGTGAGTGTAGTTGTTCCTCTGGTTCAAAGCTCAGCAGGCGCGGGTGGGCATATGACCTATGCTTACGCCGTGAAGCTAAAAAGCAATCCATGAACATTTTGCTTATATTAAGTCTCCTAAAGCCTTCTGAATTCGAGCAAGTAAGCCCGGGGAGTGTTTTACATTTGGTACCCTGAGGCCAACTGGTCTAGGAGTTACCGGCCCAAAGCTTGTTACAAGGGTTCAGAAGAAAGCCCGATAGACTTGATATTACACAAAGCAAACTACACAAAACCGCCAAAGCGGTGGAACTCCGTAGTAGCTTTTGGGGTGGTGAGGAATTTCTCCCAAGAGTGAAGGGTGGCTCAAAAAGAAAATCAAAATTCAAAAGCAAAAGAGAGTATGTGAAAAATTAAGTAAAAGAAGAGAAAAAGCACTTGCCAATGGTTTAGAAGGCATCGAAGGCAAATTTCTCAAAGCATCAAATGCAAAAACTTTCACAATTACAAAATTTTTCAACCAACATTAATTCCTCTACAAAGTCTCCAATGAGATGGAGAAAGATCTTCTTATTTCAGGTCTATGCCTAGCATTTCCCCTCGAGCGAGGATGGTTCAACATCATTTGAAAAATGGATTTTCCAAACGATTTGCAAAAATTTGGTGCGTGAATCTTTGCTATTAAGCAAATTATTCAATTTGCTTAACAACAAAGAGGGGCATCTGTTAACACCCCAAATTTTTGCACATCAAAATTGAAGCAATGTGAAAATTTCACAAAAGAATTGTGAAAATTTGCAATTTCAAAGCCAATTTCGAATCTAAAGAACAATTAGATTCAAATCGTGAATTTAACCCGATACACGAATCCCAATGCAGGATTACGAGTCCAAATTCAATTGCAAATGTCATTTGAAATCCAAATCCAATTGCAAAATGCAAATTTTGACTTAGATCCAAGAATTGGATCTAATTCAGTCTAAAATGCTACGTGGGACCCACGTGTGGGCCCCACCTAGCCCGTGTGGTCAAGAGCCCTCCCCAGGGGCCATGCCCCCCTCCATGTCAAAAAAAAAATAATAAATAAATATTTTCTCTCAATTAATTGAAGAAAAGTCATTTTCAAGAAGAAATAAAGGAGAAACCTAGGAAAAGAGAGACATTTATGTCTCTCTCTCTTCTTTAACCAGATCCTCCTTAAAGAAAAAAATCATTTCCAAGGAAGCAATTACTAGACTGGTCAAACTCACCTAACCTACTTAATCCAAGTAGGTTTGACCCGGGTGCACTCAAATGTGGTGCCAATTCCAGCTAGGTTCGGTCACAATGGGCTCAACATAGTCAAAACGTAAGTCTGTCTCATGATCCAATTAATGGACGAAAATAGACTTTGACCGAACCAAACCCACTTTGACTAAACTCAGTCAAAGTACAATTTAGCTCAATTAAGAGCTTTCTTGACCCAAATTTATCAAATTACCTCAAATAAAGTCAAACTACTTGCAAATGAGCTTTGACTTTGGTCAATTGGTCGAAATTGATCAATTTGGACAATTTTGCCCTTCTGCGGTCAACTTAAGATTAAAAAGCCTAAAATGGTTTATGAAAGGCAAATAAACATTTGAATTTGTCAAATGCTTGAATCAAATACCAAATTTAAATTGAATTTCTCAAGTGAAAGTTTGATTCAGTTGAAATCCATTTTCAATCAAGTTTTGGACGAAAATACCCTTTTCGAACCAAATTTGATAAAATTTTTAAATTTTATTAAAATTTAAATTTAATTATCATAATTCAATGGCATTTGGAGCTTAGTAATCAATTTGGACAATTTTGCCCTTCTGCGGTCAACTTAAGATTAAAAAGCCTAAAATGGTTTATGAAAGGCAAATAAACATTTGAATTTGTCAAATGCTTGAATCAAATACCAAATTTAAATTGAATTTCTCAAGTGAAAGTTTGATTCAGTTGAAATCCATTTTCAATCAAGTTTTGGACGAAAATACCCTTTTCGAACCAAATTTGATAAAATTTTTAAATTTTATTAAAATTTAAATTTAATTATCATAATTCAATGGCATTTGGAGCTTAGTAACTAGGTTTTAACCTTATAAGCTCGATTTCAAACAAAAAAAAAATAAATAGTATAAAATAAGGGCAAAACCCTGTGTAAGGGCATTTTCGTCCAAAATTTTGGTCAAAATGGTCACCTAGGTCTGAACCCAAGTTGACCAAACCTAGCCCAGCCCACCTAGCTCGTGGAAATGGGCTGAGAAATGGTCAATTAGAGCCTTTAAAGTCTATTTAACTCATTTTACAAGTCCCCAAGGTCTTAAGTAAGTTCCCAAGGTGAGTTAAGAAGGTGGTTGAACCCACCTCCTCCTCTATATAAACCTCCCCTTGGCCACTAAGGGGGAGGACGAAATTTTGGAGCATTCTATCAAATTGCTGCAGCCAAGGAGCTAGGAGGGAGAAGCCAAGGAAGAGAGAAGAGGTTCGTCCAAGCCCCCTTCCCCTTTTTCTCCCATTCTCTTCTTCACTTTCTTCTATTCTCCCCATTGATTTTGCTAAGTTAGGGTGCTTAAGTGAACCCTTACTTAGGATTTTCGTGGTGAGAAGCCCTCTTTACCACTCCAAATTCCAGCAAGCAAGCTATTTCTTATTCTAGCTTTGCTAAGCTTGAATCCACGGTTGGATTCTTGCTTAGGATTGCTTGGGTTAGAAAACAAGTGAAGACGAAAGACAAACATCAAGACCGACCGCAAGGTAGGTGATCTTAACTCACTTCTCTTCTACTTTAGCTTATTGTTGATTTATTTTAATTCCAACAATTCGTGGGATGGTTTATTTTCATTTGCTTACGGCTGGGAATGATGTCCAGCTAAGGGAAACCTACGCTTCAATGTACATGTTAATGCATAATGCATGCATATGTCGGTTTTTCTTAAATATGAACCCAAGTATCAAATTTCGAAATGGGCCCCAAGGCCACGTCCCTTTCAAAGGAACCAACTTAATACCATTTTGAACTCCCTACCATGAGAGAATCCCACGGTGAGAAAGTGATTTTGCTACATCACGTATGATGAAAATGCCTATAAGGGATGGATACGTTTTTATGAATGTGATCCACCCTTGCATGGCGAAATGATGGACGAATAAGCTTGAGTATTGTTTTATTTTCTTTCTTATTCACAGTCATTTTGATTCATGTCTTTCAATTTAATTAATCAAGGGTAGTAGGGAAGATTTGAAACAAGTTCTCAATCTTCCTACATAAAAGAACCCAGCCATGAATCATCATGATTCATGAGTCATGCGGTCCCTTGATAAAATTTCATTTTGAAAAGTAAGGTACGTATATGTATACATTGTTATATATGTACATATATGCATCCGATTTCTTGTCAAAAATTACATTCCTCCCTTAAAATCAGGTTGGAACATGTTTCCAAACCGGTCTTTAAGGAAATTGGCCATTTTTATTGATTTTTCTAGTGCAAGATTATAAATTACTTTCATTTCATTTTTACTTAATTTCAGCAAACCCATACGTAAGATGTATGTATGTTGTTGAAATCAGACCATGTTTTATAGGAATTGGTTTAAGAATATCAAAATTTACGTATTTGAAATACCAACCATCCTAGAATCATCCAAAGGAGTTGATGATTTCATTACTTCGAAATCTGGAATTTGAATAGATTTGAAAAACTCATTGTTTCTATCTAAGAAACAAGTCCTTATTGGAATCAATGTCCACAATTTTCAGCTATTTAAATCAACACAAGGTCTGATTTTTAGCTATTTTGAGACAAAAGTGGACGTCATCCATGTCTCCCATCCGTTTCAAAGATTGAACTTGACATCATTTATATATTTTCATCATTTTGATAATTTTATGTCAAGCCTCAAGCTTATGGACTACATCTCTAATTCATGTGCTTAATCATATAATGAGCACATATAGAGAAAGTCCTACATTTTAATCAATCTTCATGTATAGATTGTATGACGTGCAATACGGACTTTGAGAGATTATGAGGGAGTGAAGAATGTATGTTTCATATGAATGAATCTTGATGGATTATGAGAGAGAGAAGAATGAATGTTCCATATAGTTTCCATTCTCGTTTCATGCATTCACTTTCACTCAAAATCAATGGCACCACATGCACATTCTCAAGAAATTAAGTGATTCAAATTTAAGTTGCAAAAAGTGACCAAGTCATATTGCAATGAGAATTTGTAAACTTCACTTAACTTCAAAAGAAAACACAAGCAATGCATTCATAATCTTTTGGCCAAAGTGCATTTGAAAAACAACATGTTTTCTAACAATTTGGAACCTATGTTCTTTCAAAAGAATGAATTCTACAAATCACATGATTTGACAAAAGAAGAGTTCAAAATCAATTTTTATCATAAGATGATCATCATCATCTAGAGTTCACAACAAAGAACTCAATTCCAAATCTTCAAAAATCCTCAAGAATTATGTGTTTCAAATAACACCAAAACAAAGGATTTTAAACCAACTTGAAAACCCCCAATATTCAAATTCATTTATTCAAAAAAATGAATTTCGGTTCTTGAATCCAAAACCTCAATGCATAAGCATATAGGACTTACATCAATAACTCGTATATGATCCAAATGATCTTTAGTCCTTGGTCTAATTACCCCTGTTAAAGGCGGCAGGAACGGTTGGACCTCGTACCGACGAGCGGATCCCTTTCTCTTGAAAATTTTCTCAAAACCCCAATTTTAAAAGAATTTTGCTGACTCGCATTTCGACCTTCTTGAAAAGGGAGTGGGGTGCGAACAGTTATTCAAATCTATCGCATGGAGGAGACTGTTTGATGAATAAAGGGTCTTTCTACCAAATTTTGTGTTATGATATGGTTAACATAGTTTTTGAATTCATTAAAATCAACTTTGTAGTCAACTTTTCCTATTTAGGCTTAGCCAAACTTTCATGTTTCAGCTTGTTAGCCTACATTCAAGCTGATTTTAATGCCGAACTTTGATTTCTTTCTTGTTTTAAACATCGTTAGAGTTTTGTAACATGTCTTCACTCTAGTTTTTTGTATTTACGCTTGCATATCGTGTTTGCTTTTTAGTATTATAATGTAGTCATTTGATTTCTAATTTGCATTTGAATTCATTATGGAATTCATGCTAGCTCAACATGTGCCTTGGGACAATAGTCCTTGCATGTGTATTCATGATCTAGCTTGATTCCTATGTGGGTTCAATTTTCAAAAATCATGAATATTATAATTAGATGTTCTGAAATGTTTGTCGTACATTTATATAATTTGCTTGACTTTTCATTATACATTTAATTTCAGACTACACACTTGGAATTAGGTCCATCTGACACTTAGGACAAGTTACCAACTACATGTCTGTGACAATAGTCATTGCATTTACTTGATCTAAATTGAATTTCATAAGGATACACATTTTCAAAACAGTCTTGAATTGTAGATTTTCAAAAACTTGAAGCAGTTTTCAGACTCTCCCAAATTCTAGGTTTATACATGACTGAACTTTAAATCTTAAACTGAACCTACAGAAAACCACATTTTATCGATGCCTTAGTCAAGACCTAGCATCAAGGACACTAAAATAAACCCAAAAATATCTCATGTTAAAACCCAATTAAAACCCTAACCCTAGTTATCTCACATTTTACTGATTACCTAAGTTCCTTTTTCTGAATCTAGGTAGGTCATGTGAATCTAGAATGGATCCAGATCTCCTGAGTTGGATTTTAGATATTTGAGTTGAACTTGGGTCTAATTGCATATGAATTTATAAAATTGGATCACAATTTGGATATTGTACTTGGAGCATCAGATCTAGATCTCAAGTAACTCTGTCATAATTTCGGAGCTTACACAACATTGGATTTTGGATATTACATTTAGACTTTGGATCTCAGATCTTATATATTGGGCCATCATTATAGACCTTGTACGGTTAGATCCTAATTTGGTATTTGGATTTTAGATTCAGACTCAAATCTCAACCTAAGGCGACCGTTATATCCAAACCCTAATTTAAACTTTTAGATCTAGATATTCAAATTGAGTCATAAAGTACAAATTTGGATTTCCCTGAATCAGATCTTGAACTTAAATTTGGTGCAAGATATTTTGGATTTTAGATCATACAAAACCTTAGATACCAGATCTAAACAATTTAATGAATTTCATGCGTTCATCTCAGTTCTCGAAATGATTAAATGGATTGATGATGATACAGATCATGAACTGTGTCCCTACATTCTAAGTATATATTCTTTTAATATATAATCTTTCGGTTAATGCATTCTAATTTTTAATGATTCACTTAGACATATCAAAATATCAAGTTCTTCAAATTGAGGGCATATTAGCAATTGGATGACAAGCATAACTTAGAATATGGAATACTTAGTCTAGCCCTTCATCTAATTACCCCTGGTAAAGATGTTTGGAAAGGTTAGATCTCGTTCCAACAGGTTGGTTTCTATCTCTTATAATTTGCTGCAAGAGATAAGGAGGCAAGTATATGTTTGAACTTTTTTCCCTATAAAGGTCATATGCAAGATTGCAAAGTTTTGCGTGTAAACATTACTATGGACAAAACCATGTTCAATAAACCAAAAAAAAGTAGTAGCTAAAAGTATCTTTAGTCTTTGTCTTGTTGATGGCTATTAATCAAAGTAACTATGGCAATAGCTCTTGTGGCTATTGACCTTTTGCTATTGTTTTGACTGTGGCTATTGCATCCACCCACCATGGTTTACCTAGACTATTAGCCATGTTTTTCACTATTACCGTTACCTCTTCATATATATATATATATATATATATATATATATATATATATATATATATATATATGAATGATATGTGTGTGCGTGTGTGGTTATGTAGAATCTATTGCTTTAACCCATATATTTGTCCCTAACCGTCTGATGACACGTGACTGGATGTCTAGGATAGAATAAAAAATGAAATGAGATGGGCACAGGGGGAAAACCCTATCCTCATCTTCCATTTCGTCCCCCGCACTCTCCCTCCTACCTTCCCCTCCTCCACCCTCGCCCGACCCTCCCCCTCTTCTCTACTCCCCTACCCTCTCCTCTCTTCCTGCCCCTCTCAGCTGCACTTGCATGAGCAGCAATTAATCACCTGCTCAAGCACCTGAACATTGCTCTGAGCAGTACCCAACTAGCATCTGCTCGTTCTTTGGTACTCAACAGGTGCAAAAGCCCAAAGGTGCACTACTTTGAACTGTAATATGTAATAAATATTTGATAAATGGAAAGCTATTTTATCATCCCAGCCTTTCAAATTGGATATATCAATGAAAATAAAACCGTTTTTTTTTTCAGTCGCTTCTCCCTTGTGTGCCTATTGAAACCGTTTCTCACTTGCTGATCACAAACTGTAGTTTACCACTGCCAGGAAGTCGAAGACAGATAATCCCTGTCTGACCCATCTATATGTTGCATTCTTTTAATAGCATATTGAGGTTAGACATTTTAGTTTTTTGAAATTGAGGTTTTCTGCCTCATGACTTTCCTCAATGTTCATAGTTATTTTCCTTTCTCTATTTTCAAATATCTGGAAGCTACCTCTTTGCTATATTTTCTTTGACTTTATTTGTTTTTTGGTTCTTGAAGATTTCCTTGCAATTTGGCTTTTGACCAGCCATACTCTTGAAGGAATGCTTTTTCTTGCATGTTAAACCACAGTTTTCAAGTTGAGGCACGTGGCCTCCATGCTACTTAAAATGGTTCAATGATTTTGCCCAACCTAAAATGTCACCAAGTCTCTTTTGAGTACTTGCTGGTTAAGTACAAACCATGACACCAATATTGACTTGAAGATAACAATATAAGCACCATTTTTTGCAGATTCTTCAATTTGTTTTTCTCATATGTGATTATCATGTATGAGAAGTTATAAGCTGCACCCCTTTTAAAACATGTGCCTCCCAAAGTTGCGTCCCAATTCCGAAATTTGAACATCAATATCACTGTCACACCATTACAGTAATTTGGTCTAAAACTTATGCAAACAACCATCTTCATTTATTCAAAATCTGCCCTACATCTTGTTTTTGTTATATTTTACACAAGTTACAAATTAAATACAAGGTAATAATATTATTCAAGTATATATGAAAATCACTGTACAAATTTCTCAGCTATTAGACTCTTTTCAAGTTCTTCCGAAATATGACTCCTTACGTACTATTGGGCATCCTTTGACTGGGAAGATCTTGACTGTTTGAAGGGTTGCTTAAAAAGGTTAGGTTAAGATTATGAAGAACAAAAATTAAAAATTTTCAGCACTCTTGGTATATAAAAGAAAATTTTTAAATCAGTATAATTTTGCTGAAAAAGAAACCAACCAGAGCTTTTAGAGTATTTATTTTTGTAGGAATAGGGCTTTTATAAAGTCCTATTTGATTGTTTCTTCTATAGAATTTTGACCTGATTTTAAAATTTTCTTTTATAGACAAAGAGTTTTGAAAAAGTTCATTTTTTCATTCTTCGTAATCTTAATCCAACCTTGGAAGCAACCCATCAAACAGTCAAGTTTTAGCACAGGTCATCTAATCCCCAAATGACTCCCACATAGAAAATCGTAGGGACATGAACAAAATCATTTGGTGTTCTCAAGGATTTTCATTTGCTGGTGCAAATGGAAGTCAATCAAGAGGAGGCAATGGATATACATAAATAGAAGTATATAGTGATGGAGGAGCACCTGATTGTAGTAGCACTTCTCACGGTGGTATTGGGCTTCTAAGTTGTGATGCTGCTGATTTAGGGCTTTTGAGTTGTGATACTGCTTGGTGATGTATTGTGGTCAAATTGAGCTATGTGGTGAAAGAGTGATCCACCCTTAGTCACAATGGTGAAGAGAGCCCATTGCCAAGAGCCCATCGTAGATGAATGAAATGCCATAACTCCTAACATGAAGGTTTTTTTGGCCATGGATAAAAGTACGACCTTCATAGGTTTGACTTTTGTATATGGACAAAATTCCATGCTCTCACCCTTTAGAGTGTGGATTTTTCTTCCCATGCATGAAGAGGTAGAGACAAAATTTGAAATTATGGATTTTTGGTTGCCCTCTACAGTGAAATCTTTGGCCATCAGATGGCCACTTAAGGTTAAAAATTCATTTTGCAAACTAAACGAAAAACCAAAACATTTTACATCAAAACCATCAGTCCCAGAATCTACTTCAAAGCCATCAATCCCACAATCTACTTGAAAACCAACAATTTGGTAGCTATCACCATATCTCTATTGAGTGTTCATAGTGCTAAAAGATACGGATATAAAACTAACTTTCACATAACAAGTACCCTGCTCCTTTTGAGCCAAAATTAACACCCGTTTCAACTCTATTCTAAACTCATCCATGTTCGTTCAGGAAATCAATCTAAAATCCTTTCATCAATATCAATACTTGAATGATAAAACATAGTATATCAAAGGAGCATAGTTAAAAGGGCTAGCAAATAATTTGGTTGAACAGAACAAACTCAACATTCTCCAATTCTAATGCACGTGGAGGCATTGGCATATAAATATATTTCCAACTGGTTCCTATGTGGGTTCAATTTTCAAAAATCATAAATATTATAATTGGATGTTCTGAAATGTTTGGTGTACATTCATATAATTTGCTCCACATCACATCATATATTTAATTTTGGACTATGCACTTGGAATTAGGTCCATCTGACACTTAGGACAAGTTATTAGCTACATGTCAGTGACAATAGTCCTTGCATGTACTTTATCTTAATTTAATTTTATAAGGATACACATTTTAAAAGCATAGTCTTGAACTGTAGATCTCTAGTAACTTGGATCATAATTTTGGAGCTTAAATAAAATTTGGATATTATATGCAGAACTTTGGATCTCACACCTTATAATTTGGAACATAATTATAGACGTTGTATGGTTAGATCCTAATTAGGTTTTTGGATTTCAGGTTTAGACTAAAATGTTAGCCTTAGTCGACCGTTATATCCAACCCTGATTTAGACTTTCTAGATTTAGATTTTAAAATTGAATCATAAAGTACAAATTTAGATTTTTCTTAATCAGATCTCAAACTTAAATTTGAGCAAGATATTTTGAATTTTATATTAGACATCTCTTTTAAGTCCACATCCCAAAACCTAAGATACCAGATCTAAGCTATGTAAGGAATTAGCTCGCATGCATTCATCTCAGCTCTAGAAACCATTAAATGGATTCACATGATACAGATCATGAACTGTATCCCTGCAATCTAAGTACATATTCTTTCAATTAATGTGTTCTAATTTATGATGATCTGCTTAGATATTTCAAAATCTCAAGTTCTTCAAAGCTATGGCATATTAGCAATCGGATGACAATCATAACTTAAAATATGGAATACTTAATCTAGCCCTTGGTCTAATTACCCCTACTAAAGGCATTTGGAAAGGTCAGATCTTGTTCCGACAGGTTGGTTTCTATCTTTCGTAATTTGCTGCAAGAGATAAGGAGGCAAGTATATTTTTGCACTTTTTTTCCATATGAACGGTCATATGCAAGTTTGCAAAATTTTGCATGTAAACATTGCTACGGTCAAACCCAGGTTCAATAAGCCCAAAAATAGTGGCTAAAAGTATTTTTAGTCATTATCTTGTTGATGGCTATTAATCAAAATAACAATGGCAATAGTTCTTGTGGCTATTGACCTTTCGCTACGGTTTTGACTGTGGCTATTGTATCCACCCACCATGATTTACCTAGACCATTAGCTATGTTTTTTACTATTACCATTACTTGGAAAAGGCACATCTCTTCATGTATTAGCCATGTAATATATATATATATATATATATATATATATATATATATATATATATATATGTGTGTGTGTGTGTGTGTGTGTGTGTGTGTGTGTGTGTGTGTGTGTGTGTGTGTGGGTGGGTTGGTGGGTGGGGGGGGGGGTGGAGTTATGTAGAATCTATTGATTTAACCCGAGACTAAATTAACCTGATGGCATCATTTGTCGCTAACCGTCCAATGACGCAAGATCGGATGACTAGGATAGAATCGAAAATGAAATGAGACAGGCATGGGGAGATAACCCTATCCCCATCTTTCATTTCGTCCCCCGCACTAGAAAGATATCGAAGGAGCATAGAAAAAGATCAGCAAACAAGCTAGTCATATGAGCATACTCATAATGCTATTCCTAGGTGCTTCTACAACTTGATGGCTAATGTGACCAATCCTAAGGCAACCTGCATTTAGCTTTGGAGTAATGCTTCATCCAAAATTATGAAGGATAAAACCAAGCTTCTGAGTAGGTTTGGCAGGTGAAGCACCGTAAAGAGGACAAAAATTGTGATCTACTAGAAATCGGGTACTAGATCATAATACTAAGTTTGTCATGAACCATGCAAATGCTCAGCTGCAGTGCTTTCTAAATTAACTCACAACTCTCTCAAAGCTCATCAATTTATATCATTGTTCTATGCGAGTACCATTTGATATATGATGCTAAGTCAAAATGATTTGAAGTAGCATCTAACTAACCCAAAATTTCAATAATATTATACATCAATTTATATCATTGTGATCCAGAGGATAATATATGATACAACAGACTCTAGTTAAAGGAGAAAATCTGTGATAGGTCCGTAATACCCTATGTATCCTCCACAGTAGCAAAAGGTATGGCGCCTACACAAGGGTTCCAATGAAAACCTAATTATGACAGCCTATATAATAGCTTTGACTAAACCCACTCACCAAATCCTTTCGGTTTGTACATTCTCCTTTAGAAAAGAGATGATTAGATATTGGAACACAACCATAACAAAGACAACTAAATTCTAATTAATATTGTCACCAAATCAGCAACATCAACTTGTGATGAATCTTTGTAGACAAGAGTGGCCAAGAGACTTGCAGCAGGTCATGGGAGGGCTAGAGGAAAATTAAGAAAGAGGAAGAGAGGGAGTACAAAAAAAGAGAGAAAACACTCACTCCACTAGTGATCGAGTACTACTAAACCCCCAAAAACTAGATGTACTATTGGGTAGGCGCAGGAAGGTTCTATCCATTGTCTTTGATGGTACATCATTTCTGACCGTAGGTAGGAGGAAGGGCGGGAGAGGAATATGATGGGGGAGAAAGAGAGAGTGTGGGATGGAGAAGAAGAAGAGAGAGAGAGAGAGAGAGAGGGAGGGAGAGAGAAACGGCTTAGGGTCAAGGCAACCCCTTGATGCCCTCTCGATGTTTTTTTTCTTGTTTCTATGCCATTGAGGTAATGCAATCTGGTTGTATCTGTTGGATGCATCGGAAGGGTTATGTCCCTTCCTACTCTCTCTCTTGCTATATATATATATATATATATATATATATATATATATATATATATATATATATATATATATATTATATATTTTATTTATATATATATATATATAACCTCCAAAATCATGTTTGAACACTACTTCTCATAGTGATGGGGTTTTCACTTGCTAGCCATTGTGTTTTGTGCTAGAAAAAAAAAACACTTTTCATTTATTTTGGGCTTGGAAGGTAGTGAACTACTTGTAAACTGCCTCTTGGCATCACCTTTGCCCACATTCTCCCCATCTTCATTTGCATGTGACCTCTTCTTTGGCTCAACTAGTATGTCACGAAAATGGTGTTTTTTTGGCAAACTTAGTGGTTCATCATTTGGTGCTGGGAATGATATTTTCTTTTATGTAGTTACTTATGATTATTACAATCTGCTGCAACAATATTTGGTTGAGAGTTTGGCTGTTATTAATGCTATTTGATTGAAATTTGAGCTGTTATTATGACATGTCGTAAACCTGAAATTTATGCTTTCACTTGTCTCGCTTATGTAGTTTCTATTTTACTATTTTTATTTTCTGTTTTTGCATAAAAACCCTCAGGTCCTGCCCCAACCCCTTGTCTATACCATTTGCTCATACTTAATGAAGAATTATACAAGATGTAAACTGCTTATTTTTAGTGAATTGACTTGCAAAACATCAAGAATCCTCTAGCGTGTGTGTGGCCCGTTACCCAGACACATGCATAGCATTTTGTTAGAAATTTGATTTCTTTAGTGATAAACAAATTCTTGTACACATGTCATAATTATTCTATTATAATTTTTTAAAGCGACACGTGCTTAAGAATTCAGAAAGGTGAAACAAATTACATAGACTTTGATCTTTTTCAAAGACTTGCCATTCTAAGTTTTCTTTGATCTCTTTATAGTTTTCTTGAGCTGTGCACTTGCTGTCGCCTCATTGTTCCAGCTTTGTTCTGTTGCATTGGCTTTTCTACATGGTACCAGTGCAAAAGGAACTCTGATCTTGACACTTCTTTATCGTGGCCTCAAATGTTTAGTTAAATAGCACTGGTTCACCAAGTTTTGATGGCATTCCCGAAATAGGTACAGACTTTTTGAATCCCCATGTTGCTGCATTATGGCGATAGTCCTGGTTTGATGCTAGTATTACTACTCTTAACCAAGGAGAACTACAACACATGGAGTTGGTCCATGACAATGGCCGTGTTCCAAAAAATAAGTGCATTTTTTTTGCATGGTTCTCTCCCCAATCCAGTTTCGTCTGATAGTGATTATATTCTGTGGATGCGCTACAACACCATGGCCCTGTCGTGGATCATTAACTCTCTATTGAAGGAGATAAACTATGCTACCACGACAAAGAAGGTTTGGGAAGACCTCTAAGAAAGTTGTACCCATAACCTAGCACCATGGAAGTTTCAACCTAAATCGGCAATTGCCAAAATGACTCAAGACACCATCATCACTAGCTGCTCACTATACTATATTGGGATGAACTCTGTTATTATGATGTGCTACTAAGATGTCCATGTAGTGCTCTGAAGGCTATTTCTAAAAAACAATGGGAGGATAAAGTCATTGAGTTTTTTATAGGTCTTAATAACTTCAACACTACTATCTACAGCCAAATACTTCTTTAGGATTTTTTGTCATCGATAAGTACAGTTTACTCTCTCAATTCTATAGGAGGGACACAAGAATGAACTCATCCACCATTTGTCATGTTAGCTTGGCTACAGTTGGTTCGAAGGCATGCATGAATAGAAACAAGAATATTAGACAATAACTATATTGCACTCACTATCGCATAAATGGACATACTAAAGAATGTTGCTTTAAGTTGGTTGGTTACTAGCCAAATTTTCAAACAGTATACAAACCAAAAATGGGTAAGTTAGCAAGCAGAGGTGTGTCTGCTAAAGGAATCAACATCCTCCAGTGCTCATACTCTCATTGCTGCAATAATTTCATAGACCAATAAATCCAGCAAGAACACTACCCTTTCACTTGTTGTTGAAGAACACACGTATCTTAAACAACTACTGAAAGGAAAACCCCCAAATTCCTTGTTAGCCTCTGCTTTAGTTTCACAGATATGATTTCTCTACAACCTTACATTTGGATTGTGGATAGTGGTTTGAGTCATCACTTGTGTTCTAATCTAAAGCTCGTGGTAAATATCATTGAGTTAAACTCTCCATTTCCTATACATCTTCCAATTAACTCTCTGGTTAATGCTTCTCATATAAGAAAAGCATTTTTGTCTTTGTTTGTCATGCTTGAAAACATCCATTTTGCCCCACACTTTAAGTATAATCTTGTTTTGTTCAACTAGTTAACTAAGTGTTTTCTTTTCCTCCATTGATTGTGTTTTGCATCACCTGAGCTCTAGAAAAATGATCTTTGTAAAGAATAAAAAAGGTGATCTCTACCTATTCAAACCAGACATACAATACTCTACAAACTTCAATGGTTTTGCTACAATGACATACATCGAAATTCAATATCACCTATGAAATTCGATTGAGGCACCATCTTCTTAAGTTAATAAATTGGTTACTAAAAGTGATTCCAAGATTAGGCTAATGGATGGCTTTTGTGATGTTTGCCAAATGTTGAAATAAAGCCATTTGTTGTCTCTTTGAGTAATACAAAATACTTTTCATTTGCATTGCAATGCATGGGGGCCTTACTCACAGGTTGCTACTTCAGGATCCCACTATTTTTTCACCATCATTGGTGACTTCTCTAAGGCTGTCTAGACATTTTTAATGAACACAAAATAAAACAGAATATTTACTTTAAATGTTTGTAGCTCTAATTGGGAAGCTACTCAATGCACATGTTTAAAAATTAAGAACCGATAATGGGCACAAAGTTCTTTACAAATAGACATAAAAAATTTTCTATAGCAAAAGGGAATACTACATGATCATAGTCATCCTCATATGCCTCAAAAAAATGGCATTGTCGAGAAGAAACATCATCATCTCCTCAATGTTGCTAGAGCTTTGAAGCTTCAGTCAAATATACCAGCGCATTTTTTTGTTGAATGTGCACTTAGTGCCACATACCTCATTAACTGACCTTCCACAAATGTTTTGCTTGGAATGACCCTAAGAAAAACTTTTCTAGAAAGCCAAACTATTCACATTTAAGGGTCTTTGGATGTCATTGTTATGTGACCAACCTAGTTTCAAGTTCTCCAATTTTAACATAAGAGCTAAGAGGTGTGTTTTCATAGGTTATCCATTTGGACAAAAAAGATACAAGCTTTATGATCTAGAATCTAAGAAAATTCTTTACAGTCATGATGTTATTTTTTAATGTGCAAAATTTTCCTTTTAAGTCTAATGAAGATCAAGTTCAATTTCAGTTTTTCCATTGCTGAGTGAAGATCCGTTGAGTAAACATCATGAAATATGGATTGAAGAATGTGGGTCTCAAATATGCGACCATTTTGAGAATGCCAACAAACAACATATTCATAAAACTGGTGAAAATCCATCATTTGCATAGTTACCTATCCAAACCACCACAATAGAACAAAATGTTGATTCTCCTTCATATGATATACCTATACCTAATGATGGCACAATCACCAATCCGCTTTGAACATACAAAACCAGCTGAGAAGATCCATTAGAAAACTGAAACCCTTAGTCCTTAGAGATTTTTACTGTGGAGCTGCCAAGTAACATTCACTTGAACCATCATCAACTTAAGGATGCAACACAATTAAGTATCCTTTAAAGAAATGTCACTTTTTTATTGGGATTTTAACCCCAATTAGTGAAGGACCAAAGAAAAGACAACTTTTCTTCCACACATAGAATGTTTCTTCTCTCAATTTCTCAACAGCATGAACAAACTTCTTTAGAGCAAATTGGATTAAAGCCATGGAAACTAAAATTTCAGCTTTGGAAGTGTGAGACCTGGTTTCTTGTTGAGCCTCCAAAGGATATCACACCCATTGGCTGTAGATGGGTATATCTTATCAAATACAAGTTCAATGGTGAAGTTGAACTCTTCAAAGTGTGTTTGGTAGCTAAAAGCTATGTGCAAATCAAAGAGATGCATTTCCATGAAACTTATGCAGTTGTGGAAAACTGGTTATTATGGGATGTCTAAGATTAGTTGCAGCAAAAAACAATTGGCAACTTCATCATATAGATGTCTATAATGCTTTCCAAGATGGAGATTTAGAATAAGATGTCTATATGGAATTGCCACTAGGGTATGATAAAACAGGTGAAGTCTCTCTATGGTTTTCGTGAAGCTCCACAAAATTGGTTTTCCAAGTTTTCCACAGTTGTGTTATCTTATGAATTTTGTCAATTTAAGCATAATTATTCCTTGTTCACATACAAGAGAAATTATGCTTTTAAAGTTTTTTTTAGTAATATACAAATTATCTGATTATTGTGGATTACCAAGAGCAAATGATACAAAAGTTCAATAACTTACCTACATAAGTAGTCCAAAATAAAAGATTTGAGTTTGCTTAAGTACTTTTTTTAAAATACTTTTTGGGTTTGAGCTAACAAGATTGAAATATGGGATATTATTTTAGAAAAGAAAATATGTTTGTGACATTCTTGATGAGATTGGACTCATTAATGGGAAGCTATATGTGTGCCAGTGGAGCAAAATGAAGCTTGTCGATGAACAATGGTGATCCATTGAAGAACCCATCAGTCTACCGTCACATGGTTGGGCTTTTAATATATCTCACAATCACGTGACCTGATATCATGCATTTGGTGCACACTTTGAGAAGGTTTATGCTGCATCCCACATTGGAGCATTATAATGCAGCCGTTAAACTTCTTCATTATCTCATATAGAGTCCAGGGCAAGAAACTTATTCACAACAAACAAAGATTTCTGTATGACAGCTTATGACAACGATACATACTGGGTGCATGCAAGGATACTTGTTGCTTGATCACTGGCTGTTGTGTGTTTTTGGGTAAAGCACTGATTTTTAGAAGACCAAGAAGCAACATACAGTTTCATGTTCAACAGTTGAGGTTGAGTACCATGCTTTAGCTGACACAGCTTGTGAGTTGGTTTGGTTGCAAGGTCTTCTAGCATATTTGAAAGTGCACATAAATAGAGCCCATTCTATTGCTTTGCGATAACAAATCGACATTACATTACAAATCCTTTTATACAAGAGCACACCAAGCACATAGAGATAGATTGCCACTTGGTTTGCAATTTAATCAAGAATAAAGTAATATGTGCTCAATATATTTTTTCATGTCAGCAGTGACTGATATCTTCACTAAATCTCTAACAAAGGACCAGTTTTGTGTTTTCAAGAGCAAACTGGTGGTTTGTGACTTACACTCCCCAGTTTGGTTTGGGCATGTTGAAGAAGTATACAATGTGTGAACTGATTATTTTTAGTGAATTCACTTGGAAATATCAAGAAGTTTCTAGGGTGTGTGTGGCCCACTACCCAAACACATGTGTAGCATTCTATTAGAAATTTGATTTCTCTATGATCAAGAAATTGTTTTTACACATCTGATAATTATCTTGTTACAATTCTGCAAAGCACGCCTCTGTATAAACATTCAAACTGGTAAAATGAATTATGCAGCTTTTGGTTTTTTTTCAAAGCTTTTTGCCATTCTAAGCTTTCTATGCCCCATCTGTAGATTTCTTGAGTTGCCACTTGCTGTCAGGACATTGTTGCTGCCTTTGTTCTATTGTATTGGCTTTTTATACATGCCTATTTGAAATGTTTATTTCTTACTTTTTTTTGCATGGTTAGTCATAATAAATGAGATTCTTGAAAATTGAATAGTTTTCAATTTGGTAAATTCTCAGCTTGTCAATTCCATTTTTCCCCCTCTTTTCTGGTTCTACCTTATTTGTATTCTTCCTTCTCAAACAAAACAATTCCTTTTTGTTGAACTCTATGAGAAGTTGACATTGTCACTTTCATGTTCTACACATAAAACAACTTTTTGGCTCTATTCAAGAGCTGATGAATGTGGCAAGCAAAATCGTCTTGGCCGTTGTTGCTTTGTTCTATATGATGCTGGAGAATTTGCTTATTCAACAACTTTGTGAAGCCTTTTAAGTGGAAGTTCACTTTTATTGTTTGTTGTCTAAATCATTATTGTACTCTGAAGATTTTACTTGTCTATTTATTTATTACCCTACTTGTATATTATGCTTCATTACAAGATTTGAATCTTGATTTTTCATTTATTCTAGAGAAACTAAATGATAAAAAATTTTACTTTATTATTCTTTTTTTTTTTTGCTTGCCACCTATCTTTAATTCATTTTTGCATAAGCATCTTAACTTTCATTAATCCAACGGAAACTATGATTAGTGTTCTCATCAACACCATGTTGGCATGTTGGTTAACACATGGAGCTTAATCCTAGGCATGTATTGTAGCTTTACTATAGTAATATTTTGGGAGAGATAAACTATTTTGACAGTTTTTGGGCTTAAGTTTGGTGTTTGTTATGTTAATTCTGACATAATATATGCTTACATTTATACCTACCTACTAGTGCGTAGAAATGCTTTCATGTATTTCGGCACAATAAATCGGTGAAGCCTATTCAGCAACCTATTTTCCTATCTAGAATATTGTAGGCCTTATTAACCAAATGTAACCATGTATATGTGACTTATATGACTGCATGAATCTCGTGATGAATCATGAGACAATCCTGCAACAATAGTACACATAATTGAAAGTAAATCTATCTTACCTGTCTTTGTGGATACATTATTCATTGTTTCTCACTCGTATATCTACAAACATGGTGATATTTCATCAAAACTACTGAAAACATCCTCCTAAAGTTAGATAAAAGAAACTTTGTTAAATAAATGGTGGAAGCTCATGCAGCTTCCTCTGATGATTGATTTTGGAAAGACATGATTGACCCTTTTGAGGTCTTTCATTGTTTTCTGGTTGGAGAGAAGATACCATTTGCAGCAGTGGTAGGGGTGGAAATTGCGATGGCCAACTCCTTATTCAAGAAGGCGGGGATGGAGGGGTGGGCAATATCTTCACCTTGAGCTGCAATAGCTTGCTCAGCTCCCTCATCGACAATGTATTGGACAAACCCTTCTATGATGACGACTGACTAGATGACATATTGATCATCAATACCCCCGTCTCTTGCTCTTCTCACTTTTAAGATGTGCCTTTTTTGCTTTGTTTTTTTGTGAGTATACTTATGAAGATTTGAAAAAGAAAAACCATGCAAAGTTTCAAAAATGCCTGAGGATCTGGGAGAATACACATTATGTAGGTCTGTAATGTTAGACAAATGGAAGAGCAA
Source organism: Nymphaea colorata (assembly GCF_008831285.2). Classification (NCBI taxonomy): domain Eukaryota; kingdom Viridiplantae; phylum Streptophyta; class Magnoliopsida; order Nymphaeales; family Nymphaeaceae; genus Nymphaea; species Nymphaea colorata. The sequence continues at coordinate 23,962,748 of NC_045144.1, read as the reverse complement.
CCATGGTGATACCCCAGTAACCATTGAAAACAACTACAGAAGTTCATGGTGCCCTAAAACAGTGACAAAAGCCACATTTACGTAACAATCATTAGAATAAGTGGTCAAACAACTAATGCAATTAAAACATATGCATAATTTTAACACCCATAGAAAAGTCTTCCTGAATTTGGTTCACATTTTACGACTCTAACCAATGTTGCACGTCCACATTTACATTGAGGAATATAGTAAATGAAATTACACCTATCAACAGATCAAAATTAATATAAGTTCCAAGAATACGATAAAACAACTATTTGGACATAATATAGACTAAAACACATTTAACTGCATACAAGTCATTTAGCTTCATGAAAGAAATGAAGCAAGGAATGGCTCATAATGTTATTGTGCTAATACTATTGACGTTTATATTAAAATCGATCACAAGTTATAAGCTGGCACCAAATGGCATGAACATGAGACAATATTGACTAACATATGCAAGTAGAAGCAGGGGGATTCGGTGATCAACAAGGAAGCGTGACGTCGGAGAGGGGGAGAGAGAGAGACAGACAGAGGGAGGGAAGTATCATTCAAACAAGGTTTCGGAGTCATATTTCATACAGATATTGGTTGTGCGGGCCAATTGGATGGAGCTCTTCAATATTCCCACAGTCCCATGGCCTGCTGGTGAATTAGTGCCATCATTAATCAGTATATATATATATATCGGGTACGTATGATTAAATAGACTGCCCAATGCATTGGACATTATGATGTGAAAGACTGGAGGAATTTTTTGTCCAAACCCGGAAGGAGAAAACTACAACTCCTATAGATAGCACCCCTCACGTTTCATGCCCTATACACCCATCATGTGCTCTCTAATCCTAACAAATTAGACTACTGCTTTGAAAAAGGAGGAGGAGAAAACAAACGACAAGCAGAGGACCACAGTTTGCCTCACCCGATTCGCAGCAGGGGAGGCTGTCACCTCGTCCCAGATAATGTCAGGAACCACCTGTAGGAATTTTTTAAACACAACATGCCAATAAAAAAGAATGCCTTAAAAGTGGTATAATTATCTTCGCATCTTTGAAAGAGACTAGTAGACATGCTTGCTATTTGGAAAAATAGTAAAATCAATGCACATAATTTGGAAATACGATATGAAATAGATTCTAAAAAATATGATAAAATAAAATTTGATTGATAGGTATACTTAAAAGCATAAATTCAAATCTTATGGAAAATCTGCCCAACTTATTGCTGAAGTCATATTTTTTGTATTTAATTGTAGATGTTTAAACCTGATGCAAGTTCATAAGCCCAAAGGACTAAAAAACATGTGTGGAAGTTAGGCTTCAATCCCCAAAAAACATAGAATAACTGGTTGGTGAGATCCGTTGATCAGTTCAATTTTTTGTTATTCCCCTAAACTATAAATAGTGACAATGCAATACTCCACAAGTAGCACTGAACCCTGGGGATCAGGTTGGGGATCAGGTGGAAGGGGGAAGTCTTCAGCCTTTCTTAGGGCTTCTTCTGAAGTAAGGTTTCATCCATTGAACTAGCTGGCTGTTTCCCATATTTCTTGCTTTGCTCATGTCTTCATATTTCCCAGTCTCACGACCAGGGGCGGAGGGAGGGGGGGGGGCCGCCTAGGCCATGGCCCCACCCTGACCAATGAAAAAAAAAACTTGTACATTGAAAAAAATATTATTTTTTAATCACTCTATGTATTTTTTAGATTTAAATTCAGTTTGGCCCTACCCGGATCCAGAGGTTGGACTGTCTTGGCTCCGCCACTGCTCACTACAATTCAATAAAATTCAGTTCCATGTCTTAAAAAAGAAAGAGCAATGACCCGCCCTTGTTTTCTCTCTCCCTATCTCAAGAATTGTCATAAACATTGAAAGCCGAGTAGCACGTATGGACTATGGAGTTGGCCCCGTGCAGCCCGAAAAGTAAGGGAGGCCACTGGCTGGTTAAAAAACAGATTTTCTTGTGCTCGGCCGTGGTGGAGACCAAAAAGGCAAATTAAACATCTGGAGGAAAAACAATTGATCCATCTTACTACAAGAGTAAAAATTCCACACAATTGATCTTTTGCACCGGTTTAAGTCCTGACTTTGCGTAAACAGCTTCCGCTGCCACTCATAATGGATTGAATAGTCTTCATCTTGGAAATAAGGTATATATGTCTAAGCAAAATTTTTGAAATGAATATACCTTTATTTTCATCTGTTCCAGCTACTTTAGCGTCACTTTGATTTTACTTTTCTGTCAGATACGTACATGAACCACGTTTGGATTATATCATTCACAAGCCTTGGGCAGGGGCAGAGATACATGGGGGTTTCTTCATGGGGCGTGTGCCTCACAGAGTAATTGAAACCTTAAATTTGTTGGATTTGAGTGGCAGCCCTACAAGACCCCGGTCCTAGTGCCCATCGATAAGAGGTAGGTGCCAACAGTGAGGCAGCTGCCATCTGGGGGCAGCCAATGGGCGGATCTCCCCTCCCCCTCCCGAACCTAATTTGTTTAATAAAAAATTTTCTATATCAATTTTTTTTAAAATAATAACATTTTGGCCCCTATCAAAGCTATAATTCGGTCGCTTTTGTAACCGAAATGAGGGAAATGCGATAAAAGGGCATCGTGTCACTTTTTTTTAAGAAAATTTTTCTTTGAGACAAAATTGAAATATTCGAATTGAATCGCCCGATTTTGTGCCCGTTCGAGCGATTCATGGGAAAACTGGCCGATTTTGTACAACACCTGATTCGGCCCCAGAAGTGAATCGATCAGGGAACAATTCAGTTCGGATCGGCTGATTCCTGCTGATTTTAACAACAGTACTGAATGGCACCGTTAACTTACCGCATCCAACTAATTCATATATTAGCCAATCAGGACTTGGACTTAGATTTTTTGAACTGAATTTGTTTCAAATGGAGGTAATACCTGAGTTGTGCATATAATGGGGTCAGATCATTATACATTCTCAGATTCAAACACCTAAACCATACCCACATGCCAAACTAGTCCCAGAAATCTGATTAGCAGTAGGACGTATGTCCTTTTAAAATGGACATGTTTCAGATCAGCAATGCAGGGAACTTACTTTGAGTAAGTTCATGCAATTAACACTAAAAACATTATTAATTGAACCAAGATTACAATGGGCTGATGAAGATTATGTTGTTAGGGGCATCCTAATCAATACAAAGGTGTTGCACAAGAAGGCTCGAGGTTCCTTCTCCCTAACATGTTCATGTATATAGTGCCATTAATACAGATTCCTTGTTGAAGGCTTAGGTTGTGTTTGGATCACACCTTTGATTAAATGTGACGTTTTATGAAGATTTGATTTTAATCAGTATTTGAAACATGATTTATGTGTTTGGGTGCCGATCTAACAAACCTGTTGGAGGTGGGCTCCTACCTTTATTAGTCAAAAGCATGTACAAGACCTAGGCAGCGAGTGAGACATTCCTAGTATCACACATCTATATCATTTGCAGTTTAGTAGTGCTCAAAGAAGTCAAACTAACGACTGGACTTTCACTGACCCACCAGTGTAGTTAGCTACATTATACCCGTGAAGACAAAGTACAACAAAAATAGGATTGCCAAGGAGGAAACCAAATAAAATAAAACCCCAAAAGACCCGGGTGCACTGCACCGACAACACACCCGCCTGAGTTACACGATCATAGTCGAAAAAGATTCAGGCGAGAGGTCGTCTTCAAGAAAGCAAATTTTATAGGCCACAATTTTTTAAAATATCCTTTTCTCAAAATTGGATTTTTCACCAGCCTATGTTCCCTGACCAGTGACCACCCAAACTCATCTTAAATACAATTTCAAAGGCAAAATGACGTCTTGCCTTCAAAAATTGGATTATGGGCGTTGCCCGAACATGCCCTTGATAATTTCTGCTCATCCATGAACCAATGATGCACTCAAATTTCGATGATTCTCAGACATAAAAAGACATGGGTTTAAGTGTTCCATGTTGCAGTGTCCTATTCTTATTCATCTAGTCCAATAAATGCAATGTGACAGAGATGCCGTTTTAGCACTGCTGCTCTAATTGCACAAGCAGACAAAAAGACTTGGACAATGACATGCATATGAAAAACCAATTCGCACTTACGCTCTTTTTACTTTCAAAGGCAAAATGACGTTTTAAACTTTTTTAATTTGGCCCCTATAAAAAATCTGAAAGTTATTATTCACACCTACAAATTTTGAAAATACAAATACTATTTATTAAAAAAAAAAAGAATGCTCCCCTACAGTGCCAAGGATAGGGCTTGGCATAGACAAACCAATTCGCACTTATGCTCTTTAATTTGTTTGAGTTGTTTGTCACTTTTAGTTCGTAGATAATGAAACTAACGTGGAAGGATTTTGAGTTTAGATAAAAAAAACTTGACCGATTTAAGTGTGGACCAAAAGAAAAATTCCGAATTGGATTTGGAAAGATAGGCTCATGAGCTTGACTAATTTTATACGTTAAAATTAACCAACCCAATTATTCAGATTTGATTTATAATGGGGACCTTAAAGAAAGGAAGAATCATAATCTTAGTAAACGCTAAAAATATGTAAAATATTAAGAAGGCGTGACTCTCAAGTTGAGGGGTATTCAGTAGCTCCACCCATTTTCCGCCAAAACCTTCGAGGCACAAGGTGTATGACCTTTGCCAAATGCCACTAAAGTAAATATTAACAGAAGAATGATTGAAACTTAATAGTAATTTTGAAATGATTGACACTTAATAGTAATTTTGAAATGAATGCTGTCTTCGTAGCTGCCTTTTTCATTGTGAAATGGAAGAAGTTTTGGGCCTTTTGTTTTCACATCTTGTTCGGGAAAAAAGTGGAACACAGGGCCTGGTGTCGTGCCGCGGATGATAGATCTAATTAAGTCTGAAGATTGGCAAACTTTTGGGCACCACAAAAAGATTCGTCTAACATTAATGTAATGGGAAACGGAACCGTGGTACCTTTCTTGAGAGGGGAAGCCCAGAAGGCACGGACGAGGCAGGGAAATGAGGGTATCATGTTTACTGCACGCAGATTTGCACAAATTAATGGCTGACATGCATGAACTCTGAGGAGTCAAACATTGATATCCTTCATGGCAGTCATGACGTCTGGCTGCTATTCTAACAATATTCTCTCTCTCTTTCTCTTCCTTGACACAACTGGGCAGGCAAGGTGGCGCTTTGTGTATACGTCCCTTGTTCGATTACCAGGAGCGCTATGCTCTGATGGCATGAGGAGACGTTGATTTGGGTTGAGGGGTGTCACTGGAGGCTAAGTGGATCGGTCTTGTTTCCCCTTCTCCACTCTCTCTCTCTCTCTCTCTCTCTCTATCACATACACATGCACATTCCTACATACATACATCCAAAAATTTCTGGACTTCTACGGCATGAGTGTGGCGCCAAGCATTATATAGGAAGGCAGTACTCTAAGAAAGCTCAAGCAGTAGAATGCCTAGGCTGGGAGTACTTGGCCCAAGAACCTTACTCAGTGTTTAGATAACGCCTTCAAAGAAAATAGTTTTGTAAAAATCAGTTTTTGTTAAAAGCTGGCTTTTCAATATGCTTTTTAAACATGGTCTATACATGGGTTCATCACATACCCAAGTTGGCCTTTTTGTAAAAACATGAGGGAGGCAGGTTAGTCACTCCCTTTCGAAAGTATCAGTTTGTTAAGACTGGGATTTTTACAAACTTAGTCTTATTGAACACCAAACATGTCTTAAATGCCATTTTGATGTAAAAATGGTGTTTTTCATTCAAAAAATGGTTTTAAGTACTATCATCCACGCACACCCTCAGTAGTAGCAATAAATTGTTCATTTTTTATTATGTGTTTTAGTGTGGTTAATTAATAAACCAGTCATAGTTGCATTTCATGACATTTTGTCATTTGGAAAGATTGAAACATTCGGCTTAAAAGCAATCAATTGAAAATTTTAAATTCTTGTTTCCATTTCATACCTACCTTATGATGGGCGATGCCGATGGACACATTCAACTATACATTATAGCTGTAAAGAAATTCATGTCTGCCTTTGTTTCAGCTTCATAATTACTCCCTGAGATTAATTTTTTCAAGGAAACTCATTTTTCTTCATCTGAAATGACAAGAGGTGTCCTTACAAAGAGAAGATATAGGAATAACTGACAAAAGAGCATTACAATTTCTCTTCCATACGGTGTAATTGTTAGGAATGAGGCTCTCTCTCTCTCTCTCTCTCTCTCTCTCTCTCTCTCTTACAACATCAAAAGAAAGCTGAAGAAGTTTTCACACAAGGACTTTACTTGGTTTGGAGACAGGGTTCTCCTACGTCTATGGCCGTATAGAGTATTTACTACCACAGAATAAAATCAAGAATACAAGAAACCACCGCCTTGTATACATGGGGTTTAGGGCAAATCCTCAAAACATAAAATTACATGAATGGCTATTAAGTATGGATCAGACTCCACTGAGTACACTATCAAAAGGATGTATGTTTGTTAGTGTGAATTCAAACGAAGGGTTTAAGTTCAATGATGGAAGATTTTCTCTTGCTGATTGGCTCTATGTGATCAGGGATGAATCTGATTGCTAGCTTGCAGCTTAATTTTGTGCAACAGTGTATTTACTTCATAAAATGAGTCGGTTAATTTAAGCATGGCTCAAGCGGTTGAGTTAGAAAGTTCAATGATGGAAGATTTTCTCTTACTGATTGACTCTATGTGATCAGGGATGAATCTAATTGCCAGCTTGCAGCTTAATTTTGCGTGACAGTGTATTTACTTCTTAAAATGAGTCAATTAATCTAAGCATGACTCAAGAGGTTGAAAGTTGGAAAATTACAGTTCTAAGAAATTAATATAACTAGAAATGTTAACTTTTTTTCTTAAAAATCTATCTTGTTTGTTGTAGTTGTAAGTAGAGATATTATCCGTGAATAATATATCCAAATCTTGTGTATTTTTGTTCGCTGTAGTTGTAAATAGAGATATTATATGTCAATCAATAATATATTACATTCATTTGTATCTCTTGATTGATCTACTAAAGTCCTTATAGATTTCCGCATCCCTGTACATTGGCCTCTAACCAGATCCTGTTCGGACAGAAAATAGCCTCTACTTTTTGATCGGTTACCAAATTTGAATTTGATAAATTTTCCTTGTAAAACTACGACCATAACTAGATCATAATGGTTGTCTTGGTGACTGTTTCCTTTTTTCTTTTAAACAGAAACGGTCACTTCCTAGATATTGATTTCAAAACCTCAAGATCATTAGTGTCCTTAGCAGTAACAGGTTGCTGGGCTTAAGCCCCCTACCTTTTTTAAACAAAATCAGCTATAAAACGAAATGTTAGCACCATACACATGCTAAACTTCACAAAAAGGAGAAAACCAAAGGGCTGACTCAACCCTCAAAAAAACAATTACAAGGGATGGAGCCAAAAATTTTAGTCTATGGGGCATTAAATTGATAGGTAACAACTTTTCAGTTAGCCGTGGGGTAGTGACTCGGGTCTCATGGAGCTGAGCCATATAATTGGATGCAAATCTACGTAGACCCAATCATTAAAAATATGGTTTTAAGTGGGCTCTATGGGGCATACACTTTTCTCCACCCCTCATTCATTGACGACAATCTAGAAACTACGAAAATGAAATCTCATAGATAAATCGTCACCAAATATGAAAAAAAAAGTAAGAACTGTAGAGAGAGAGAGAGAGAGAGAGAGAGAGAGAGAGAGAGAGAGAGAGAGTCTCCTCCTGCACGAAAGTTCTAAGCTTCAATTAACATTGTTTATCGTTGTTGGTCATGTCAGACATATGGAAAATAACTTCTAAGATTTGATTATCATTGCTGTGATTCATATCAAACATGTAAAATTGTCTTTCATCAATTACTTCAGTGTTTTCCATGCTTAACTTTGGAGTTCAATATGTATGCCCTCGAGTAATTACGTCAAAAATATGGCAAAAGAGAATCAATGTCCTTGGATCACTTTGATCCAACTATATGAAAATATATCACATTTAGCAAACTCGCTTCTTATATACATTGAAGGACAGGACCACAAATGCTGTTGAATCTAACAACTAACATTTGGTTGAAATGCACACATCAATATTTACAGGAAGAATGCAGGTTAATCGAGTTTCATATCGCCTTTCACGGAGTTCCGTTGCAAAACCTTTCCTTTTTCTGCAGTTTTAATTTACCCCATCCGTCAGACTTTCACCTGGTGCCTTAGCAGATGGGTCCCAGTCTCATTAAGGTTTCCACTTGTGTAGTTCTTATTTCCACTGGATGATGATTCTAGTATGTTATGATTTATATATGGTGGATATCTTGCTCCAAACGGTTACTAATTAAGGACTGCCATTGCAGACTGCAATCGCAGACTCTGATTAAGCTTAAGTGAGGTTATACACAGAAACGTCAGGTTCACTCGACATCCGTCACATTTAACGGAATTCGGAAAATAGTCCACAACAAATAAAATAATAAAGCTGCAGTAATAAAGAACAGTGAGATCCATACATGAAGCCAGCAAAAGTAGAGAAGTAAAGCGCAATCTAGAAAGAGTTTGCTTTCTAGGTAGTGCAGTTATTCTATACATAATACTGATGACTAGCAGAGGGAGCATGAGTGCATATATAGGATAGCCACAAGAATTGTGGAACGCATGCATGGAACTGCACGCTTAGATCCTTAATGATCAAAGTACTAGAAACCCTCTGGCTCTGATGTGTAAGCCACAAGCTTCCTTATCTGCGAGACCCTGCTTTCCTTTATTTTTACACCAGCCTCATCATCATTGGATGGGCAGAATCAAGGACCCATCAAGTTGATTCAGTGGACTTGTTGCACCTTACCACATTCCATCTATGGCTGTAATCTAGCAGCTCTATTATGCCACGATTGTAATCATATCCACACTCACGTGCAAATTGCTACACTTGCAACTTTGAGTAACATTTAATGCAGCTCGTCTTCATATAGCCAACCAATTCCAACTTCTAATATGTACTGTACTGAATAATAGATCTTAATTAACCATAACAAATGCTTACTCATGAGCACAGATGCTACCCTAAGAAAATAAAAACTACGAATATTTCAGTTCCCAGTTTGAAGGTAAGCTGGTACTGAGATGAAGATGTTCTGACAGAGGTGATGAAGTCATGGAATCAAGACATAGCATGCCATCCAGAGCCTCGTTTGGTCCACCGACATGATGATATGATGAAGATGCGAAGTATGAGGCATTGACTACGTCTTCGATACCTTTGTTCTGGCTTCTTGTGGTGTTATATTCGGCCATGTCTATGATATCACATAATTTTGGCATTAGAGTGGAACTAGATGAACTGGATGACTGATCAAAGGAGGCACCAATTGCTTCCAGTTTATTGCTTTGGAAGCAGTAAGAGGGAAATCCACCATCATGAATATCATAGATGCTTGGCATGTGACTTGGATAATCAAAAGACCATTCTGACGGTGCAACTACCCATTCTGCATTGAGGTTGGCATTCTTTTCCTTTGGACTGAGAAGATCTTTATCTTGAGGTGGACACGCATGAGATATAGGAATTGCAATCTCATGAGGGTAAGGAACAAGTGGAGTCGAGGATTTCATATCCATGGATAGTATCTCACTAGAACTGTCAACAATAGATTTTAATTTGTCATTTCTTGCCAAATCTGCGCCATCTGCGATTAGCTTTTTCTTTATGGAAGAGTTCCAGAAGTTTTTCACCTCATTGTCCGTTCTTCCAGGAAGATGCCTAGCTATCTGTGCCCATCTGGGAAAAGTAGAAGGAAAAGATGAAAGGAAAAATCAAAAGATCAAGAAGAAGACCAGTGATTTTATTTTGATGAATGTTGAAGAGCAAAATACAAAAAGAAGAGCAGGAAGGTAAACGATAATTGTATATTAAAGACAATATGAAACCCATAGACCATATGAAAGATAACCTATTTCCAAGTGTTCTGTGGAGCTCAATGATGAGAGACTCTTCCTGGAGGGAGAAGTTTCCTCGTTTCAGGTCAGGCCTGAGGTAATTAATCCATCTCAACCTACAACTCTTGCCACATCTTTGAAGGCCTGGCACATGCATATCGAAAGATGTGTCAGACAAATAAACCAACCAAACTGAAGAGCCGCTAAAACATCCACCCGACGGTGGCCCGAGAGACAAAGAGAAAGAGGGAGAGAGAGGGAGAGAGAGGGAGGGAGAGATTCTAGGGCATGCACCTGCTTGCTTTGGTACAGAACTCCAGCAGCCAAGACCATAGGTGGTGATGTAATTGATGAGCTTTTCATCTTCTTCAGGTGACCAAAGTCCCCTCCTGACTTTCTGCTTGCTGCAGCAAGAATGGTGGCCCATACTTTCCTTTTTCCTCAGCCAAAGGAGCCTCGGCTTCCCAGTTGCAGTATCCTCACCAGAAATCCTTCCTGAAATTGCCCAACACAACAAAAGCAAGAGAAGGAACTCACAGCTATGAAGGTGGTAGATAGGAACGAGCTGACGGCAACGTTAAGCAGAGAACTGGGAAGTCATCTGAAGAAGTGGGCATTCTCTGAAGTCATTGAAACTGCCTGTGGATGTCCAGTGGAGCTCTGAGGAAGCAGAATCAGTCATAAATTTTTGTACCTTTCTGCACCAGGGTGGTGAAGTTTTCAAGGGGTTATATTTCCCATTTCGCACATTTACTAGCGTCTCTTTTCACATTTTTTTTATGGAATATATACAGATTTTGTGATCCATTTCATTCATTAAGTGGGCTCACATGAGTACTAAAACCTGGTAGTATGAGAGGGACAGGAGCGAGATGGTGCAGGGACTCGTTTGTTTGGAAGGGAATGTACTGCGCCGGTGCTCTGTAATTGCAAGAGCGGTCAAAAGGAAGCGCAGGCAACTCATACTGCAAAAGGATAAGTGCCTACCAAACGTAGAGATCCGTAACTGGACGTGGCATGATGTGATACTCCACCAGCATCATCTTATATTATATGTTACACAGCAATTATTCACGGAATTCACCTTGCATGTTCCTTCAGTAATTTATTAAGCATTTATATGTGGTGCGCCTGAGCATGTATGTAAGGCTGAGCATCTGGCTTGGAACCCAAGGGGTACCCATTAACTGCCCTAACTTGGTACCAGGCCGACTCGATAAGTTGTTGATTTGGTTCGATAAGTTACTGTTAATGTTATTTTTATTGTTTATATATAATTATATATATATTATTACTATTAATTATATGTATATTTTATTTTATATTCAATAATATATTTTTTAATTTTAACAGGGTTGGGCCAGGCCCCAGGTCAGGTTTTAGGGGTCCGGCCGAGCACGGGCCATAGTCATGAGCTGTGGCATGGTCCAAGCCCCGACCACTTATCAGGCCAGGCTGGCCCAATCCCTAGGCCTATATGTATGTTTGAACCTGGGGTGGAATGGTGGTAGGTAGCAGTGAAGCCTAAAATTTTGGGTCAAAGGTAGGAGTGGTGGCAAAAAATTCTAGCTAAAGGGCATTAGGTAAAAGATTTTTAATATTTAAGAGGCATCAATAATTTGCTCAAAAAATATCAATATAAAAATATAAAGGTTTTTAAGCTGCTCACACGGAGCCCACATCACCCTCCGCACCTGATTGAGGGGCACTTGAGACACCAATTGAGGTCGGACATGGGCACTGTATGTGGCTGAACCTGGTTCCAGCTTCAATATGGTAGAAGTGTAGAAGTTTTGAAGGGCTGGTGTCGGCAGTTTTCACACCAGCCAACGTGTAGCTACTGGTGGTAGGTGTTTGTTTCACTGACATCTCATTTTATGTCGTGTTGAAAAAATCACCTTCCATGTTAGTTGATCTGTTCGGTAATTTATTAAATCGACATGAACATAAACAGCCATTCACCTTGCATGCGCCTTCGAAAGTACTGCTAAGGAAATGCAATAAACTACCTTGCATTCAAAAAATAAGCTTTAGGTACATGATAGAACTTGAGATTTTCCTTGGAAATTGTTTATATTTTATACATCCGATGAGCATCAATGTTTTACCAAGTAAAAGGTACGGTTATCGTGATATATGAATTAATTATTTACTTTCTCTTATATGCTATTCTCTTCATATGTTTATATGATGCACATTTTTTGACAATTACTTCATCTACAGTTTTGTGGTTAGCAGAAAAAGCACGAGATCATTATTGGTAAGTATGCCTCCCCCACATAATAGTTTTCTGCATAACTATTCGAAGGGTAAATGACAAATAAAATTTGTTCTCAAAGTTGAAACTTTTATCGCCTTCTAAGTCACGCTCGTTTCACTTCAAGATAGAATATTGATAATTTTCCTTAGAATAGGATGAATTTGACATGGTTGTCTATAGTTCTTTTCTGGAAACCATCAATATCCTTGTGGACTGAATGGAAACAAACAGTATGGTTTCTTTAAGGTTGAGCTTCCTCTTTGCCCTGTTCATGTACCCAATATTTCTACATTGGGTTTGCTTTCCTTTTTCCTCTATAGTCAGTTTGAAACACAACACTGCTTGAACATTAGAGGCTCGTTTAATCCTTTGCTTTTCATTTCTTATTTCGAGTGACCCTTTTAGATCATAATGACGACCAGAATTAAGATAGAGACACTTTGGTTTGACCTTTTGGTAGAAGTTTAAAAAGTTTTAAAGCCAGAAGTTATGTTCACATCTTACATCTTACACGCAAACGATGAACCACATCAAATAGATGGACTATATATGTCACAGGCTCACTTTCTTTGGCCCGTGTGGCCCGGCGATAGCTCTTTCACCATAAGCCTAAAGGGGCTCAAGAGTATGCGTAAGACTTGAGAATAGCGAGGGTGCGTAGAAATCAAAGATTGCAAGGAAATGGAGGGATGCTCTTGCAATGGGCATACATTTCATTGAAAGCAAAGAGGTTTGGAAAGAAACCACAACTTTACTTACATAGGATGGCCGAGGTCTCTTACAGGATTCAAATGCCGACCACCCCAAACACATAATCCTCAACATGCACTTGGGATAGGTGGGAGGGTGCTCTGTTACAAGTAAACAAAAGCATAAGCCAAAGTCATTGTAAGCAAAAAGGAAAGTAAGCAAATATAGATTCGGACATAGGGGAACAGGCTCTCCTTCAAATCATGTGTCGTCCTCGGCACCAACTGCTGCATGGTAGTCCGAGTCTTTTTCGAACGTTTGCTTTAATTGGAAGGTGTATTCCTATGTCAGCTGCTCCTTGCCCACCCACTTTACTAATTACTTCTTTAGCTCTTCAAGATAGTTGATTTTGTGCTGAAGAATCTACTCCATTTGTCGGTCTACCACTTACTTTGTTGATAATGGTGCTTTCTATAGGATCGGCACCTGCTGTGGTGTGCTCATCTCTGCGTCTTCTCCATTGGCACAAAAAGGCTTCAGGTTGCAAACATTGAACACGGGATGTACTTTGAAGTCTAATGGTTGATCTAACTTGTACGCCAGCTTGACGATTTTCTTGATTATGGTGAACAGTCCTTCATACTTTCATATTAGGCATGGTATCTCCCATGAAAGATTTCTGTACAGTTTGGGTACAGCTTCACAATTACTTTATCTCTTATTCTGAACTCTATAAGACGTCGCTTTTTGTCAGCCCACTTCTTCATCTTCTTGGCCGCCTTGTGTAAGAAGGCTTTGGCTAACTCCATCTACTCCTGCTAGTTTCATCCGGTAAGGCACCATGGCAGGTGGTTTTGCACCGGGGACCAATTCGATAGCATGGTCCACTTCACTTGAGGTGGTAGTCATCTAGGGAGTTCGACAGGTATCATTTCTACGAACTCCTCCAAGACAGACATAAGCGCCTCTGGGACCAAACTAGGAGAATCTTCAGACACTTCCCTAATTGCCACTAAGTATGTCTCATCTCTGTGCTTCAAGCCCTTCTTCAACTGGATAGTGGAAAACATCAGAGATTTACCCTTATCCTTTCTCGCTGCCAGTGCTGAAACCATACAAGGGGACTTCTCATCAAAATATCGATGGCTCACAGATGTGGCATCAGGATCATCTTTGCCAAAATTGAGTAGCTCCATGCCTAGAATCATCTTCAAATCATCCATCGGTGCCACCAAAAAGTTGGCTTTTCCTGACCAACTCTCAATCTTCACTGCCACATCCCAGTCCACTCGGCGGATGGGCTTCGCCTCCGAGTTTACCATCTTCATGCATAACTCTCCCTTCTCTAGGGTGGGGCCCAATCTCTTTACCTCCTCTTCCGAGACAAAGTTGTATTTTTACCTATGTCCACCATCACCGTCGTGAACTTTCCATTCACCAAGATGTCTAGGTACATGAGTCCTATAGCCATTGTTGTTGTCACCTTTGTGGTCTCCTTCAAAGCACTGAGGATTTGGAGTGCTCCCATATGCGGGGCTTCATCCTCTTGACCCTGCACAGCATAAGCAGATTGCTTGGAAGAGTTGGCTTGGTTGATCCCAATGTTTGGGCATTTTGATGCAAAGTGATTCCTACTACAATCCCAACACTTCAAATCCTGGTGGTGGTCAAAAAGACTTATAATTGTTGTCATCTTGTTTACTTCCACCATTGTTTTTCTGGACAGTTGCATTATTGTTTTCTTTTTTTTACTTGTTCAGTTCTTCGGTTGTTCTCACCACTATTGTGGTTGCCGTTTCACACTTCTTGAAGCTATAGGGCTTATATTCAAATTTTGGGTGCCTTGATGTATCCACTAAGCATTCAGCCGCTGCAAGGACACTGCTCAAGTCTTTAGGATCTTGTTGTTGAAGTTCTTGCCCTGCCCATGATTGTAATCCATTCATAAAGTGGAATAGTCGATCCTCGTCAAACATTCTCGAAATTTCAAGCATCTTTGCCGTGAATGCTTGTACATAGTCATGGATCGATCCAATCTGCTTGAGTTCCATCAGACGCCGTCTTGCCAGATACTTGTGGGGAAATTGTACATGTTATCAGATTTAAGGTTCGGCTATGGTGGGGTCACTAGCTTAAGCACACATCATGCAATTCAAACTATAAGATCATGGAACCTTTATTCCGTATGTTATCCTATGATAGAAAATTTTATAATAGAAAATTTGAAAATTTATATATATATATCATTTTTACAATGACCAACAGAATGTAGAATCTCATTAGACTAGACACAGGACAAGCTCACACACTCACTCTCTTTCTAATCCAGCCACCCAGCAGAACATACTTTAAGATGATCTTACCTTAATCCAAACACATAATTAGGTGTGCATGTGATACATTAATTTTATGAACTACCATTGATTTTGGTAGATTTTAAGGGGCTGTTTGTTTGACCTCTCCAATGCAACATGCTGGAGTGTAGGGTCCCCCTCCCTTTTATTCAAAATGAATCGATGAATAAAAACAAACAACTAGAAAAAACACAATTCTGCACTGAAGCTTAAAACAATCAGGCCATGCAGACAGAGAAGACATCAAGGGACATCCCAAATTCTAAAGCTTTTCAAACTAGCTGGGCTACAAGCTGACTCAAAAACATTAACAGAAGGATTACAATTCCGTAAAGAATAGCGTTTAGCAACACTATTAGTCGCTGATCTACCCTTACCATTGCAAGAATGGATGTGATGAGACGCCTTAGCGCTCTTCTCCATTGCCAAGGTCCACAAATTGAATGCACTCAGCGGATTTCAGCAGCAGATAACAGTTACTCAGATGGTTCAACATATCGTCAGCATCCCACTTGTACTGTATTTCAGCCAATCATTTTCCCATTATCCCTCCTTGATGCTCGTTTCCCTGGATTTCAAAACTAACGGATTGATTTGCTTTGTGATCTAGCCAAACCATTTGCACAACTTACAGTAAAAGTAGAAAGATGGCCAAAGATCTGGCCGAATGTAAGTTTTAAACCACAAACCCAACATTTTTACATGTTTCAAATGTCCCTTCTGGGCAGATAAGATACTTTTCAGGTCATTCCAAGTTTTAGAGGTAACAACCTGGTTTTGCTTCCAAAACTAGCTAGGTTTTTAAGTGTTTGGGTGCCATCAAACCTGCGTTTGAGGTTGGAACACTTTTGGCAAAACTATGTTTTATAAAGGGGAATGAAAAAACTGGCACCCCTCATATTATTCAAAAACTAGGTTTTGGATGTGTCATCCAACCAAATAAATAAAGTTTTCAAAACACTATAAAAACTTGGATTTCATAAATCTAGGCTTCACAAAATGGGCTTATATGAGGATGTCATCCGAATGCCCCCTAAAAATTAACTTAAAGTTTGATCATTAAGTCCTAAAAGTTATATGATTAGGTGCTGAAATATTATTACACAAATAACACATGTAGGCATGAAATGATGTCTAGGTTGACAAATGTTCACTAATATCAAAAGTAAGATCAGTTGAATGACTACGCTGAAAAATGCTTGAAAAATTATATATGTGAAGGAGCACAGACATGTCTTGAATATAGACTGCCTATGATATATTGATGCCCAATAAACTAACACTCATGGATGAGTATTCACTTTTTTGATGGGAAGCCATAGATGAGAGCTACTTATTAATAGTAAGTATTGCATGCCAATTTATTAGCCAACAATTTTTTTTTTCTCTATTTCTGCCACATGCATGTATATGTGAAAATAAACTAAAACTTGACAACTATAATCCTGGCACCCATGCATAACGACTCATTCACTTGCACTACAATAAAATAGGGTAGCTGTGGCGCTAAAACAAAGAGCAGGCAGTGACACTAGCCTTTGTAGCGTTTTACAGATGCGAGTCTTAGCTCTATTATCAAGCAACAGTGCCAATGAGTATGAGAGCTACTTATTAATAGTAAGTATTGCATGCCAATTTATTAGCCAACAATTAACTTTTTTCTCTATTTCTGCCACATGCATGCATATGTGAAAATAAACTAAAACTTGACAACTATAATCCTGGCACCCATGCATAACGACTCATTCACTTGCACTACAATAAAATAGGGTAGCTGTGGCACTAAAACAAAGAACAGGCAGTGACACTAGCCTTTGTAGCGTTTTACAGATGTGAGTCTTAGCTCCATTATCAAGCAACAGTGTCAATGAGGCTTTGATGCTATGCAAACAGCACCAAAGCTGGACCTAATTTGAAGCTACACCCAACATGAATCTCATGCTGGCAAGGCATCTTTTGTTGCTCCCGCGGTGAATGCTTGGACATTTGTTAATAAAGTGTCAAAACTATACCACTAGCATTGCCTCCAAAATTAACACTTCTAAAACACTACTTCCACTGTTCCCTATAGGATAATTTGGGTGATTTTTTTTCAAGTGCTAAAGTAGTTGATCTAGCGCTGTTACCCAACAGTAGAGAAGCCAAAACTTTTTTTGGCAACAAAACTAACTGAAAGCATTTCAAATGACCTCTTTTGCAAGACCTCTCTCTCCTGGCGCCAGATGAAAATGTGGTTTCATGTTTTGAATAAGAGCTAATGAGGCAAGCAAAGGATCACGTAAATGGTGTTAATGGGCAATAAGAAATATTAAAGAAACAGTGATTGTTATGCGCATTGAAAGATTGAAATTGGTGTATGGAAAGTAGTGGTGATTGTCCTTATGGATGTTGTTGGTCAGAAAAAGAAAGTAATACTGATTGAAGAAGGCTTAGTATGGCTTGAAGCAAGCACTTCGAGATTGGTATAGTTGGTTGGACACATTTTCATTATGATAATTTTCCTTGAAGAAAAAATGAGCTGACGTTATATATAAAAGTGGAAAATAATGAGCTATTGTTTATGTGTGTGCATGTTGATGATATCATTTATACTCACTATTGAAAGAAATTATGTGATCAGATCAAGCTAAAAAAGATGAAGGAATTTGAGATGTCATCTTTAGGTTTCTTGATTGTTTTTTGGGTCTTTAGGCGAAACAAACTAATGGTAGGATATTTATTTTACAAGAAAAATGTGCCAAGAACTATTGAAGAAATTTATTTTGGTTACTTGCAGAAGCAGTTATACTCCTATGAATGTATGTGAGAAACTTAAAATTGATGTTGAAATTGTTATAGCAAATGAGACATATTTCTGTAGCATTATGAGCACCTTAATATATTTGACTCATTCCTGGCATGACCGTATGTTTGCAGTTGAATTGGTTTTCAAATTTATGCATAAGCCAATAGTTCATCATCTTGGACTACAAAAAATAATATTGCACTATATTCAAGGAGCCTCACACTCTAACATTTAGTTTAAAGCAGTCAAGAATTTTAATAGTATGCCTTTTCTGATGGTAATTGGACATGTCCACTGGAAGATAGAAAAAGTATAAGTAGGTAGATATTCACTCTTGGATGCAGTGCACTGTCTTGGAGCTAAAAAAAAAAACAAGGCTCTATGACACTATCAACTTTTGAAGGAGAGTATATAGCTACAACTGCATACTGCAACTTGTCAAGCTATTTGGATGAGGTGCATTCTTGAATGTGCGATCAGCAAAGTCAACTAACTAACTTTTCTTGTAATAACAAAACTATATTTTCTATAGCAAAGAATTTAATACTGCATGGAAAGATGAAGCATATTGAAGTCAAGCACCATTTCATTCATATAGCAGTCCGAATGGTACAATCTTAGTGAAGTACTGCAACACAAATGACCAAATTTGCTGACAGTTTTACTAAGTCCTTGCTTCTTAAAAACATTTGTTATGTTAAGAGGTACTTGAGTTCTCACATCAAGGGGGAAGAAATGTGGTTTGACGTTTCGAATGAGAGTTAGTGAGGCAAGCAAAGGGTCATCCAAATTATGCTAATGGGGAAATAAATAGATGTTAAAAAATGTAGTGATTCTTATGTGTGTGTTGAAAGATTGAAAGTGTCATATGGAAAGTAGGGTGATTTTCCTTATGGTTAAAGAGTCTCTTGGTTTAGAAATGTGGTTAGTCAATGGTGTAGGTGATCATGTTGCCAAGTGTCTTTAGTATAGGATAGCGATATAATGAAGATGGCAATAGTTGTTTTGGTCCATCCGAGCATGCAAGCAGTCTCTAGTTTTGTGCAGTAGTAGAATAACTATAAATAGTGGTGTCATCATTAAGAAGAGTTGAGGTATCATGTTGAGAATAATGAATGAATAGTGGATAGAAATGCACAGAATGATGGACTTTAATTATGGATTTTTTTCTATGAGTTATACTCATATGTAATGGCACTATATAGACCTTTTTTCGGTTGAAGTAAGGTGAATGCAATGAAGTGAACTTTGTGAAACATCCTTGTTTTCTTTGCTCTTGTTTTCTACTTCCTGCAAGTGTTAGTTCAAGGAAGTTCAACAGAAAAGGCACAAACCAATCCAATCTCTAGTGTCTTCTTGTTCACTATTCAATTTTTCTTCCTTTTGCAGATGCATTTTATTTCAGCATTGTGCATATGTAGTCTGTCATATCTGGTGAATTTGGCTGCTGATCATAAAAAAAATTAGTTGATGTCCCTCTTACTCTCTCTTCCCCTTCTTTCTCTTGTTCTGCTTTTGATTTGGGTGTGTCAGTTTGATTTGGGAATTGGGTATTCTAATCACTAATGTACAAACATTTTTTTCTCTTGAACAACTAATTTCTCACATTATTTAAGCGCCACGTTTAGGTTATGGTTGGTTAGTATTAGGCATTTACAGATGTTTTTGAAGCTTTGTTTTAGTTGAGAATAGTTTTGGTTAGCGTCTAGTTTAGGCACTGGTTACGATGAAGAGTACTTTTCTATCCTTTTGTTTCAGCTTTTTTGAGTGATTGTGGAAATTGAACCTAGTTGCTAGTCCAATCAAGTTTTTTGGAGATTGTTCACATAAAAAGTTCAGCTGAATTTCTACTCTCCTCTTTAGGTCAGACTTTTTTTTCACTGTATCTTTTTCTTGTCCTATTTCAGTACATTTGTTTCCCTCTTGAAATTGTTCTCTCTCAATTTCTCATAATATATAAACTGTTTAGAACGAAGAATGTGAAGTGCTGATCTTCTAGGTGATGCTTCCCATGGAAAGTACATGTCAAACACATTGTCACCCGAAATGTAATTAGCAATTCATGGTCTGAGTTGTGGTTCAACCATGTGCAAAATATATCAAGAGTTAAATACACAAAAATAATAAAAAAAACCTGAAACCAATATCAATTGCTAAACTGCCATAAACTTCTAACAATTTCCCTTAATAGAAAAAATAGCATAATTATTTAAAATTCATTTTATAAAGTTCTTGATTTTCTTTAAGAGGATGAACTTGTAGAGAAGTACTGGGAGAAAAACCTTGCTGATAAGAAATTGAATGTAGTGTTTGTCTCTATGGAAACAATTGGTAGAGAGGCATGTCTAGGTTAGAATGTCTTATCAATTTTCTCTTTACCCTTTGATTTTGAGGTTGATTCTAAGGCCAAGAAGTGTTCCTTACCTTGTTTATTCAGAAATCAAAGAAAAGCTACCTGCATTGACGTGTGCAAATAAATTTGCAGACATGATGGGCTTTCTATGGTATTCTTCAATCAAAGAAATTCGAGAAGATAAGCTCACATCCTTTAATTTATTGTCAAAAAATAGGAACATGTATGGGACAAGACCGGATGCTAAGCATCATTTCATTTTGATACACGCTGTGAAGAAAAGTATGGAAAGAAGTAGAATAACCAAAAATGCAGAAAGGTAAGCTATGTAGCATTTCTTTTCAATGGTGTAGATATGTATATATATACTTACAGCAGAATAATTCTGTTAAAATGTAGCTGGACAAATGGTTCTAAAGAAAGCTAGTTACATATGCAGTTGTGCAGTTATATAATTGTTAGGCATAGATATCTCACTAACACTTTCCTCAAGTTGGTAACCTTTGCTTCTGAAATTCCCAACTTGTTGATTATGTTGGTGTAGTTTTCCTTTGATAGTGGTTTAGTGAAAACATCGGCTAGTTGTTCATTGCTTTTTACATAAGTTAATGAATTTCATACTTTTGAATATTTTCTCTAAGAAAATGGCAGTCCATTTTGATGTGCTTAGTCTTTTCATGAAAAACTAGATTATAACTGATGTACATAGCAGCTCTATTATCGCACCTTAATTCCATTCATTTGTCCAGCTTAATGCCTATATCAAACAATATGTATTTTATTTACAGTAGCTCACAAGTTGTCCAATAACATTGCACGATATTCAGCCTTAGCACTTGATTTTGATACTACATGTTGGTTTTTACATCTCTGTGTGACTAAATTATCGCCAATAAAGCTACCGTAATCTGTTATTGATTTTTTGTCAGGGCCACGAACCCAATCTACATCTAAATAACCTATCACATTCAGATTTCCACTTCTATTCATGACGATCTTTTGTTTGGTGTACCTTTTAGGTATCCTACAATTCAGTGCAGTGATTATAGATGTTTTCTAGGAATTTGCATAAATTTGCCTAGTGAATTCACTGCATATAATATGTCTGAAAGTAAGAACTCAGTTTTCCAGTTGGACACCCATAACTTTCTTGATCCTGGATATGTTTCCTTTCATAGCTTCACATTGACTTCCATTGGTGTATCTGCCATTTTTGCATTAAGCATACCAGTTTCCTTTAGTAGGTCTAGCAAGTATTTTCACTAGCAAATAAAGATTCCTTTTCTGGACTAAGCTACTTCTATCTCTAAGAAGTAGCGTAGAGCTACAAGATCCTTTATTTCAAAGCTCTCAGTTATAATTTGTTTGGTGGCTTGCATAAATTTTTCATCATCTCATGCTAATAATATATCATCCACATGGAAAACTGCTATACAAGTCCCTTGATTTGTTATGTGTGTAAATAGTGAGTGGTCTGCAGTGCTCTACTTATATCCAATTTCCATAAGCTTGCTGCTTAGTTTGGAGTGATGTACGTGTGGGGACTGTTTCAGTCCATATAAAGATTTTTAAGTTTGCATGCAGCATTTGGAACTGTCTTCACTTCAACTCCAGGTGGGAGATCCATATATATCAGTTCATCTAAATCTCCATTCAGAAACACATTTTTTACATATAATTATTGTAAGGACCAGCGTTTGATAGCAGCTACTGACAGAATTGTCTTTATTGTGTTCATCTTGTTAACAAGGGGGAATGTCACATGAAATTCAATTCCTTCTTTTTGTGTATATCCCTTGGCGACATCCCTCGCTTTGAATTTGTCTCTCTATTCCTGGTTGTTATACTTGATTTTGTAGGTCCCTCGACACCCCATTGCTTGTTTTCCTCTAGGTATGCATATTGCATCCCACGTCTTATTTTTCTTAATGTCTGTAGTTCCACATCCATGGATGCATGCCATTCTGACTAATTGTTAGCTTTTGTGAAGTCCTTTGGCTCTCTTACTGAATATATTTTGGACAAATAAGCTTGATATTTTTATGAGAAATTGTTCAGTTGTACGTCATTCATCAATGACTATTGATTGGATTTCCTTGTGAAAATCTTTGAATCTTGCTGGCATTTTAAATTCTCTAGTTGATCTTTATAGTTGTGGTTGTTAAAGATCAGCAAGAAATATGTTTATTGATTTCCTCATTCTGCTGTTCATGTTGTTGGCTGCTGCTATGTTGACAGCTCTCCTATGGTGGTGATGGCATGTCATTCACCTCTTGTTGTGTCCTATAATATATGATCGGACTGTTCATGTTTTGCAGTTCAGACGTAGGTAATGGGATCATCCACTAATGCTCTCCCTCTGACTTAGTGGGAGATATGGCACATTTTTGAAGAATTTTACATCTCGAGATATGTAATATTTGTTAGAGCTCGAGTTGTATCTGTAACTTTTTGAGTTGTTGAATAGCCCAAGAATGCACATTTGGCATCTCTCCCTTCAAGTTTATTTATGAATTTGCTTGGAATATCAACAACACAGGTGGAGCCGAATACTTTTATATTATTAATAGATGGCCTTCTGTCATGCAAAATCTCAAAAGGACTCAAATTGTTGAGTAATATACTTGGTGCTCTGTTAATTATATAAGATGTAGTAGTAATAGCATCTGACCAGAACTCACTAGGAATGTTCATGTGAAACATTAAGAGCATACCATGTTTAGAAGATGGCGGTTCTGCTTTTCAGAAATGCCATTCTGTTGAGCCATGCTTGGACATGTGGTTTGTGGTGAGATTTCATGCTCCATAAAGAAAACATCAAATATAGAATTCATGAATTCTATACCATTGTCTGATTTGAATTTTTTGATATTTTTGCAAACTTTTGTTTCAATCATCTTATGGAATTATTTAAAGTAACTAAACATTTCATTCTTCCTTTCAAAAGATAGATCCAGCACAGCCTTGATTTGTCATCAATGAACAACACGAAGTAACAAAAAATCAACTTGGAAGTTATGGGAGCTGGTCGCATACATCAGTATGAATTAGTTCAAAGCATTCACTACTGCTTATTTCTTATGTTGGAAAAGAACACCTAGTTGACTTGGCATATTCACATGCCTCACAAAGTTGACAACAAACTTTTAAACCAAAAACTAGAACTCTCCTTTTGGTGGATGCCCTGCTAGATCTGCAGTGCCACAAATGATGGAGTTCTTTGTTCATTGTTGAAAGAGAGCTTTGACAGGTTGTAAGCTGATGATGTAGAGGACGCCTGACTTGTACCCCTCACCAATCTTCTTCTGTGTTATGTAATCCACTAGTGGGGCTCTCTTTGTAGAAAAAGTAACTTCACAATTTTGATAATGAGTTAACTTGCTAATAGAAAGCAAGTTGTTTGAGAAGTCTTTCACATATAACACATTACTTTGACCAGATTTGCCATTATGTGGGAATTTACCAACACCTATAATTTTTGTTAAAGAACCATCCACCATTTGGACATATGATTTGTGTCCATGTTTTAGTTGTATTAATTTTCTTGTGTCACCAGTAATATGCTTAGTAGGACCGCTATCTAATATCCATGTGTCAAAATTGGAATTAATGGATAAGAGAAATGACTTACTTGTAGTCTCATTAAAGTCAGTGGAATTGGATGCTGAAGGCTGTGACCTTGTTATTACAATATTGGACTGACATTCTTGGTGAAAAAGCTTCGCAAGTTTTGATAAATTTTTTTGATTGAGAAGATCTTTATCTGCTCCTTCAATGCCTTTTCCTTTTTTAGGTATGCCATTCAAGTGCCGACATTTATTTTTGGTGTGCCATGCCTTTTGCAATAAGTGCATTTCTGATGAGGCCTTGATCGATTTCTTGAATCTGCTGGATTGTGCTTCGAGGAATATGTCAATCTTGAAGGCTGCCTATTCTTGATTGTGGGTTTCACTGGTTTTGTTTTGATCTTCTTGGATCATAATCTTTCACCGAGTTTCTTCCAATTGAATCATCGAACAAATTGTATTGAATGAAGGTAAAGGATAGCTCATTAATACCTGAATTTGAAGAGCTTCCAAATCATGGCTCAGTCCAGCAAGCAATTTGAAGATTCTATCTTCTTCAAGTCTTTGTTGAAGGGTATCAATATTGCCAACATTTATTTTTGGTATACCCTAGCTAGGTTATGCTTCTTGCCATAGATTTCTGAGAGTTGAATACCAGATTTCGTTTGCAAAGTAAAGGAATAGAAAACCCTCTGAATATTGGGCTCCATTGAATTTAGGAGCCATGCCATGACCAATCTGTTATTGGCTTCCCATTCACCATAGCTGGGATCTTCTTTGGATGGAGGTGGAGTCTTTCCGGTAACATAGTCAAGTCTGCATTTGCCATAGAGGTAAGGACTTGCAGCCTTGGTCCAAGGAATATAATTTGATCCATGAGAAATGCAGTAGTAATCCTTAGCGAAGGATTTGGCTATTGTATAATTTTCTAGTGCAGAGTTGAATCATGAACTGCTGATTGATCTTGTGGAATGCTTGCTTCTGAACTTATGTCTAGAGATGTGCTTCTTCAAAGCTCTGATATGATGTCACTTTGACACAGGCTATGAATAATAGTATAGAAAGAAGAGAAACAGAAAAGCAGAAAGAAAGAGTAGAAACACATAATAGTGTGTTACATATCATTTCATTTCAATGGTGAAGATATGTATATATATTTACAACAAAAGAATTCTGTTAACAAACAACTATACAGATGGTTCTAGAGAAAGCTAGTTACAAATTCAGTTTTACAGTTAAATAATTGTTAGGGACTAGTTAAACAAACTAGAAAGTGGATTCGGTAGTTTAATTATCACATAGTTTTGTTGTTCAGATCAAGGTTTAAAACCTATAACTTAGTACTGACATTGAGTCAATTGACTTATGATTTACTGGGTCAACTCAGGACTAAGCCTGGTTTTGACTTTAGTTTGTGCATAAAATATATACACAAAGGTATATATTATATAATAGTGTCTTAAATGTTACTATGACATGGATATGTTATATATAATATGGTTAATATTGTATATATACACACACAATTTAATATCATTTCCACATCAAACCTGCTGGAGGAGCACTCTGATTTTTTTTATTCAACAAAGATAAGAAAAAAATACACTATGAACAAGTACACAAAAAATAGAAGTAACCAGAAAGGAAAAGCTAAAAGAGCTGCTAATCAAAACAGAGGCAGCAGGGGTAAAATGTAATCGGTGGGATTCTCCTTAGTGAAGCGGAAACTAAAAGACAAATCCTGCATCTGCCGTAGCATGCACCCAGGACTCTCCCTTCCAGCCTACTTTCCAATCCCCTGATCCAGTCCTTTCTATTCGACCCAATGAGAATGGAAGAACAACTAGTTAAGTCAAAAGATTGCAATGCATATAGCAAGAATTCGGTTTCAGAAAATGATATGATTGATCTGCGGCAGAAGGAAGCCTTTTCATTTTAATATAAATTTCACATATTTGTTTAGTATATGCACTTGCATCATATGCATGAATCACGAGGAACCTGTGACTTACTGACTTGGTGGAATCGTGTCAGTTCTATTTTTTCCATTTTTTGGTCCAGGTTGAGGACCAAATCTGTTCGAATAACTTGGCTGAGTTTTTAAACACCGGTTCAGATAAAAGAGACTTTACATATAATTTTATCTCTACATTCTAGTCTTACTTTTGTACTTTTGACTGTCAAGAGATTGACAATCAGGATTGTCTGTCACTGTAACAACCAGGAACCGGTTGAATATAACTATCTCGTAATTGCATTCAGATGGAGAAGAGAAACTCCATCTATATTTCATACAGATTGATATTCTAGAGTCCTTGGGACATCTGGCGACTCACTTCTGACTCGACCTCGATACTGATTCAGTCAAAGTTTGCCCTAATTAAAATGGAGGGCCACTGTTCGGCAATGAACCTTTTGTTCATTATTCCTCGTTGCCAACTAAACATCTCTGGACAATTGACTTATATTGGCATGCTAAACATTTCATGGTTAAATCATCTTATGCACAGCTGAGTCCACAGAAATAAGAATGTAATTTTAAATTCTGAAGAGATTAAATAGAAAAAGAAACAAATATTTTATATTATCTATTTTTTTCGTTTGTCTTTTGCTCTGCTTCCTTCTTTATATGAGCATTCTTTCCTATGAAATTGAGCAAGATGTTTTGTATGACAAAAGATCTCAGTTCTGCAGGACAATGATCTTACTGTGATAGAATATTTTCTGGACAAGAAGATTTTCCGTGCATGCATATGATTAGCTATATGCGCATGCATGTATGAGAGAGAGAGAGAGAGAGGTCATAAAACGGCTTGAGGAAGAAAAACACCGGCGTCTCCCTTGGGATGTCAATTTTTGGCCTCAGTCAAATTTTGAACTGAATCTGAACTCATTTGGATGGTTAGGTAGGTAAACTACATTTGAACAATATCCTGATTTGGTTTCTAAATGAGATTCAAATCCAAAGCAGTACGAGTTGGATGGTTGATTGAATTTGTCAAATATCCAATTAATTATGTTTAAGCTGTTCAATCAGTGACATCCCATCAAATATGTCAGAACAACCAAACTCATCGCCATTGATAACAATCACTTTGGATGGTGGAGTTTTTCCTGGCCTCATTTGAATTAAGCTCCATTATTAGGTTAGGCCTTTTCATGCTTACCTGCACCACAACAGGCTAAATCCCAGAAGCCAAAGGGCTGAATTAAAATGTCTATTTCCCATGAGTTAGGTTTCTCATTTATGACTTCCTACCTCTTGGATGGTTGCACATCATGGATCATTTTCACCCTTGAAAAAAAAAAAAACTCTGAAGCGTGTCTGGCTGATGCAATGGCAAAAAAATTCCAAATTTCAGTTCAAGATTCGGTAGACTCAGCTTGCACTAAGTGGGGCTCTGAAGATTGTCTGCTCAGTAGATTTGAGCCCACATAGATGTAATTGTTTGTCCTTGAAGATGCTTTCCAATTTGGTGACATTCTCTTTTCCAACTTGAGAAACATGAACTATATACGCTACTCTGACCTTTCCTGGACTTGCAAAAAGACTGTGTATGATGGCCGCCTTAAATGGTCGATGAGACAACACCTGCACCATCAACAGTGGCTGGCTGTGGTTGGAAATTCCAGATCTTGTTCCATGTGAGGCCTCGAGAAGTTTAATCAAACAGTTTCCTGCCTCTACTGCCCTTCGTTCATGAGACATTCCTGCATCCGGTGTAACCATTGGAAAGAGGACAATATAAATTGATTTTGAGAATCTAAAAAAGAAGGAAATTTCAAAAATCAAACCTGAATAGAATTGTCCTAGAAAAGTTTCAAGGCACGTTTGTGGCTACTCTTGTACATTAGGGTTTACTTGGTTGCCCTGTTTTGCTCACTGTACAAGATGCAACCGACTATTAGTTACCCAATCACGAGCGTACAATACTTTAGCTTGAAATTGGAGGAAAAACTTCAGTCTTTTTTTCTGTTATAACCCAACCTATTCTCACACCAGGCTTGGGCTCCTGATCTAATAGATTCCAACTTTCCCCTTTACAGTTTTGGTCTTATCAAAAAAAGAAATTAAAAATTAAAAATAAGAGCATTTAACCATGTAGCCAACCTTTTTATATGCCTCTAAAGATTTCTAACAATCTTTGCTACAAAACTAACTCTTCCATCTACCCCTCTCGTCTTAAGTTACATGCATTTGCATGTGTGAGACCCTGGATCTAGATGTTGAACCAGATCTGGTAACAAATATCGCTTAAGTTACATGAATTTTCATGTGTGGGACCCCAGATCCAAATGTTGAACCAGATCTGTTAACAAATATTACAACCCAACCTATTCACACATTGGGATCGGGCTCCTGGTCAGTAGATGACAACCTACCCATTAGCAGCTTTGGTTCCAATGTTAGAAACTATGACACTTAACTATGTACCTGGCCCTCCTTACATGTTCAGTACATGTCTAAACCCTAAGCACATAACTAAACTCTCACATTTTGAGCTCTATGACTTTGAACTATACTTTGGTAAGAGCACACTAGATTGCCCTTTTGTAACAGGAATGCTGTGTTTTTGGAAGTTCATCTTCCTTGCTTGTGTTATTAAGCAAAACACATGCATGCATGGAATACTGCTTTCAAAGAATGCAGCATTCCTGTTACCAAACGCCTCATAGGAATACTGATTCGATCAATCAAATGTGCCCTTAGGAATGAAGTATTGTAAATGGGAAATTGACTCGGGTCCCGGGTCAAACCATATGAATTGACTCTACTGTACTAAGGTATGCCTCAATGTGCCCCTTGGCCACAGATTTCTGGCTCTGACACTAGCACCAGGTTGTTCCATTAGATAGATCTATCACCAGATTCAGACCCAACATTATCAGTAAGTGGGTTAGTTTCTTTGTTGGATTCAGATGTGGATAGACCTGACCCAATAACCCTTTGAGAACCGTATCGTTGATACTTAACCCTCGTTCTTTAACTAAAAACTTAGGTCTTAGAAACTAGTCAGTTACCTTAATAGTGCAACCATATATAATTGACTTTGAGTGTGTGTGTGTGTGTGTGTGTGTGTGTGTGTATATATATATATATATATATATATATATATATATATATATATATATATATATATATGATGAAAACAAAGCTAAACAAAGCCTCTTTAGTTATTGTTAAAAAATAATTTAAACAACATATGAACATTCTAATATATTTGCAAATACTAATTTAACATTAAACATCACTGTGTTTAAGAAAATTATTAGTTATTCTGCTATTAAAATTTTGATGCTTTAACTGTCATTCATGTTTATGATTACTGTAGAGAAATTATTATACTCAAGAAATTAATGATCCCTTTAGTATATATTTCTTATCAAAACATTCTCAAGATATATTTGTATTAGATTATATAAAATCTTTTTTACTATCAATTTTGAGAGGTCTAGTTTTTATCCTTGACCTGCTTGTCTGGTATATATATATAACGAGACTTTGATTTGAAGTCCTCAAGTAATCGCCTTTCACATTCCGCTTCACCTTTACTACACGCCACCTCATGTTGTTCCATAGGTTTTTGGGGAAATTTATACTATTTGTATTTAGTTGAACGCAGGAATTTGTGATCTCATTTCAAAGAAATTGCTTAAATGACATGGAATTAAGATTTAGGGTGTGTTTGGATAACACCATTTACAAATCTAGTTTTGTAAAAACCACTTTTTTTAAAACCTGGTTCAAAATTCAGTTTTGGATGTTTGGATGACAAGTAAAAAACTTTGTTTAGAAGCAAAAACTAACCTTACCTGAAAACCCTGGGGGAAGCAGGTTCATCAGGCCCTTTATGAAAACCAGGTTTTGTGAAAACCAGGTTTGACAAAAACCCAGTTTTAATGTCATCCAAACCCTCTTGAAATGATGTTTTGAAGAAAACCAGGTTTTGTCTCCCAAAACCTGCTTTTAGATTGTCATCCAAACACCCCCTTAATCTTCTTATCACCTAACTCTGTGTAACTCTTTCGACTAACTATTGTCTCTTTAATTCTTTAGTTTCATCCTTGCAACTCCCTGTTATTAAGATGCGCCCTGGTAAATATCACTGTCATTTTCTAATTTATTTTATTTAGTTTTGCCTGTGTTGAATTTTGGATAGGAAAATGAAATGTCCCCCACATTTTTCTCTCCTCTCTAGTAGGCCACAATTCAGGAAGTTACCAATGATCAAGAAATTGCCTTCTTGCAAAATGTTCTATGTCGATATTACAGGGTAGATCCTGCTTTGTACCCGAGCCTTCCATGATATGGTGACTACCCTTTTAGCAACATCTTCAGAAAAGTATTCATTCTTGTTAATAAGGCTAAAGATTATTGAGCACTTAGAAAAAAGTGTGCTCTTGTTGTTGAGAATTCTCAAATAACCTCTTATAGCGTTGAGCTGGCTCTTTATTATGGAATTCCACTATGAATCCATAATCAACTGACGATTGTCATTAGCTGATTATGGTCAGTTGATTATGGCATTCCACACTCACAGATGAAATGCCGTAATACTCAAGTCCTTGACTTATGACGTTACCTTCATTCCTCTTTCAATACTAGTCCGTGAACCACAGCATGATACAAATTGTAAATGACGATAATCAAGGGAAATAAAATTCTTATTATACATTCACCAAAAGGAAGCTGTTTCAGGCTGTGTCATTCACTACCTTGTTTCTGCAACATCATTTTCTTGCTTGTTATATCTTGTCCATCCAGATCCTTAAGGACGTGTTTGCATGGCCAGATTTGATATCCTTGGGTCTATTTTCACTGCAAAATTAAGTGAAAAAAAAAGTCATGGAACTTTTTCTCCTCCGACTTTATTCCTTCAGTTTCAAGGCAAATAAATGGAGTACTGCTCATCCCCAAGCGGGTTGGCCCAAGGAGATTGAATAGGGGCTGGCAGGCGACCAGGCTTTACTTCGAATTATGAAGCCGTCTTGAAAATGAAAGTCTTTAAGGATGTTAACAGGTTCCAATTACCTTATCACTATCGCAACTTCAGATCCTCTACCTGGATCCAAGGGAAAACTGTACATATGAACAATAATAAGATTTGGATTCAGTTCACAGTTGCGCAACCAAATTGAAACTTTATACATGTAAGAATCGGCTTTCGTTTCAGAAATTCATGTTAGAGTGTGGATCTGATTAGGGGAGATCCAACTTCTGGAGGATAAAATCTAACCAAAATACTAAATTTTATCCCTACTAAGGGGCCGTTTGGAATGAGGGACACTGTGTGAGTGTTTCATGCAGATTGATGTAACAATTGTTCTACTAGTGCCTCAATATTTGGGGTAAATTTATATAACAATCACACAGTGTTCTTCATGCCAAACGGCTCCTCAAGGAAACAACTTCATCTGCGAGAACTTGATCTCATAAAACCCGTTTCATTCTCAATTTCGTGTTTATGCATGTGCAAGGTAATGAAGATGAAGAGACTGCATTCGATCACAGTCACTTATCCTCTCATTCAGAAGTACGTTTTTTCAACACATGCATTAAGTTGTAAATTCCCTAAAAACATTCATGTCTCTGCCAATTTTTCAAAAGTTAATCTCCTTATCGAAAGTTGTTCAATAAGAATTACTCTAGAATTCATGCTTTTATATGTCTTCACATCAGGAGTTGGATTTCTGAATTGCTAGTTAATTTCTTCTTCTTCATTGGTGGAACTGAACAGTCCAAAGGAGATGCTAGGAGTAGGCCGTCCTTAGCCAAGGACTTGATGGCTTTGACTAGTTGGTGGGCTATCCCTTATCTTTACTCGTTGAAAGGAAAAGGAAGAAAAAAGAAAGAGTGGAAGAAGAAGAAGAAAAATGAAACGAAAAGATGTAAGCTAGGGAAAAATCAAAACAAGGCGGACTAATTTATTAAAGCATCTGAGTTGGCAATCATTTGTCCACAAGGGAAGATGATGTTGGCATTGAATCATCAACTGAAGTGCAATTGTTCTTCTTTTCATTGTCTTCAATTGGCATGTGCAAAGTTTCATAAGTACGCCTAAGGGTCCAGCGCTCATTAAAAAAACAGTACCAACTTTTAGTATTCCAGAACACAGGCCCCGTAAGTTTTGCACGATACCTTCCATTAATTATTTTATTTTTACTTGAGTGGCTGAGATACCTCTTCGCTTGCCTCGGGCCATACAACCCTCAAGCCCATCCCCCTTAGTGCTGCCATGTGTTAGGCTTTCATATGGGTAGAGTGAAGCCAGAAATTTTTTGTTACGGCGGTCAAACTGCAGTTTCAAAATTTTAATAAGTACCAAAATATAATTTTTAAAATTCTTATATAGCTTAAACTTTTTTTTTTTTTTTACATGTAAATTTTTAAACTTTTAAATTTTTAAATGTCTGTGTAGGAGCCAGGTCCCTGCCGCCCCCTGCCTCTGCCCCTCCATGTGGCGTTGGCCTCATTGAGAATTGAACCAACTATTGGCTGCCTACCTACCGCAGCATCATGCCAAACCCACATGCCAAAGCCAAAGAGGCGACCTTCTATCAATTAACCCTATGCCTTCTTAAGATGGATTAAATATGATAAAATGGATAGGCAGGAAATTCAGGTTCATTAGCTTGCATAAGCCTCTTCAACTACAGCAATGATTTTAGAAACATCTTTGGCTATATTCAAATTAGTTAACTCTTTTCCATAGTGTAAATTAGCGAGTGATATTGTTTTGTTATTTTTTTTCAATACCAGGATTACCAGGAAGAAACTTAATTAATCTATTCTCAAAATTAAATACAGCTTTTATGCCCCTTCAGTTAATTTAGAGGAAAATATGGTACCCCATTAAAGAATCAACAGTTGATTTTGACAAAAATAATCCTAATGTTTATCTTTAATCAACTATGTGGATAGCTTAAATGTGCTTTTAGCAATACCAAACAAAAACCAGCCATGTTTTCATTATTGCTAAATTTATACATCAACTTTGGAAATTGTCCTTGGAAATTCAAGAGGTATAAAATTATACACTAGAATAATCTATACGCCTCATGCTTTTGATGTCATTTTTTTATTTGGGCGTTAAATCCTAACCACAATAGTCTAACACCACTACACATGATGATGAACTACAAGAGTCTACGGCTTCTTCCTAATCGTCAAATACACGGAATTTCTACGACGTTCAACGGTCAACATTTTCAGCAGCCAAAATTTTCTTCTCCGGTTTCCCTTGTTCGCTTCTTGAAAGACAAGTAAATTGTATGTCAGTAGGAATGCATCTAATAATGCTTGTGCGCCTTTAGTGTCAACAACCAAGTAAGACAGCTTTAAACACCATTGTAGAAGATAAGCTTAACTGTCCTATTTTTAATGTTTGTTATTCTATGTTCCTACCCTTGAAGAGATGCTATTTGTCATTGATTGATTCCCCAACTTAAGTTTCAATAAGTTCCACAATGAAATACCAATGATGGTCAGTCATGAACCATTTTTATATAATGTTACTTTTGGAAAGATGTATAGCCATGACTTCCACTATGGTCACAAAGTGCCACTTTTAAAAGGCAGTAAACAAGAAAAGAGTGTTTTTTTCCCAGTTTCCATGTCAGAAAGGGTACATTTTGTCTCACTTACTTAAAAACAAACATTATCTTAATCCAGATTTATTAAACAAATCGCATGCTATCTTTCGTGCAGCACAATAATTTGTGTTCATTTTTATATTGCATGTCACACCGATACGATCCGCTTTACTACAATGTCGTGTACCCTTATGTCACTCTTAATTTGAGTCCATATGAAGACCATTTATCCTGTATATATCCTTTTAGCCCACTTTATTTTACTATTAAGTTTATTGTGGATGGTTGTCGCTCATTGCAGCCGCAAAATGATAAGGCTGCAGCTGCAAATTAAAGCAAGTGGGAACTGCACTGTTCATGTTAATGGTGGGCCTCAAAAGTTTGCTTAGCGAACGTCAATCAATGAAACTGTAATCCACTATGACATTTAAGAGGTGGCTTCAATGAATGATAAAGGACTCGATAGTACTATAGTATATTATTATTTATCATTATTGTTGCTAATCTATCATTCCTGTTGTCATCTTTTGTTGTTCTTATTCTTTTAATTGGTTTCTATAATCATCATCGTCTAGATTTGATTTATTGAAGCAACAACCACTCAAACCGATCGAATTAATTACATGACAGTTTTACCAAGCAAATACGTCACTACCCAACAATCAGGAACTTAAGGGAAAAAAAAAAAAGAGGAAAGTTGTTAAATTTTCTACCTAAACATATTGAAATTTCATTCTGCTCTTGAGGTGTCCTCGTTCCTTTTATTATATATTCACTTAAGGCTTCTCTCTGAGTTAATTTCAGGTGGAACCAAATTCAACAAGGCTAAAACCATAGAGAGGAATTTGTTCTGAGACTAGATCAAAGTTGTATATATGTACTTTCGAGTCTGCAGACAAAGCTAAAAGATTTACCAAATCATGGGTATCTGTCATTGTGGCGTTATTAGCCTGCTGGCTAATTACACAAACACTTTCCGAAACAAGAACGATATACATGAAGAAGAGAATCAGTGGAATTACAACTCTCGGTTTCTATGGACTAAGGAACGTAGATTTCAATATTTCAAAGATTTCTTTTAAAAAAGAAAAAAACGAACACGTATATACATGAAGGAAGTCCTAGGAAAGAAATAAGATAAGATCGCCGCTGAAGAGAATGAAAAGAAGCGAGTCTTGTTGGTTGAAAATCCCATTTTGTCTCTTCCTTTCGGTAGGTATTTCTAGTCATTTCATAGATCATGCACATTTACAGTTTTTCTGCATCAAGGACAGCAATTTTTGTCATTTTATTAGCTAAACATATTCCAATATTCAACGTGGCACTCCTGTGCCCTCAGTAGATTCCCGGCCTATTAACATCATCATCATCATTAGTGTCACTAATCAACTGATCAAGTAGACATATTAAGCATGAGATGCCTAGGCAAACGCCAACTTGTAATTTAAGTAAGAAAAAAAACAAAGAAATTAGTAAGGAAACAAATAGAAGTTCCTAAGATTAAAAGAAAAAAAAAAATCCCACATATGGATTTCACTCTAATTCCACTGCCCAGTTAACAATTCCATACTTATAATGAAAATCAAGGAAGCAATTAACATATCCTAAACCTAGCAGTAATATGCCTATATGGGTACCTCAAAATGACGCTTATTTTTTCACGGACACTAAGTACAAGAACTTCACTATGAATACCCTCACCTGTCCATCTATATAATTGGCTGTCATATCCATGCTTTTCAATTGTCCACATCTCCTATACAGGGAAATATACCCTCATTCTTTCCCACCGATCTAAATGCCTTAGTCTATGAAACCTTAGAAAAGAACAGTGGAACAGTGTCTAGAGTCATAAATAGATATACCAAATTGTGAATTAACAAATAGGCCACTAGTTATGGAGTTCAATTTCCATTTCCCCATTTTCAATCCTCATAAGAAATTGTTGGAAACAAGCCAATTTTTGTATTTGAGTCAAATGAACAGCAGCAGAGGTGGACTGCTCTGAACCAAGTTACATTATTGTTGTCTCTAAATTTGATGCCTGATGGCTTTAGAGGCTTCAACACGCAACGCGCAGAAAGAAGGGAAAAGTTTCTTTTTCAAGTACCAGTCTTTTGTTTCTAATTTTAAGAACATGCCACTGAGTTTCTAAATTTTCTTATACAGGCTTTGGTTTCTATAAACTGTTGAACAAGAAAAACTCGACGGTGTGATTATTGTTTCTTAGATGATGCAAAACATCAAGCAGATCAGTTGAACATATCATAAGAGTGAGAAATAACAACAGTTCATAATTACCATAAACCTTAAAGCTATGAGCCGAAAACATCTCTGACCATCAGCTGGCTACATGTCAGAACCTAAGAACTTCAAGTTGAAGAAGACGGTCGAATATTCATTATTGCATGAGCTCTGTCTCTACTCAGGCCACAGGATCTGCAGTTTAATGAGAAGCAAAAAGTCTTTGATTAATCAGCTGCCGGTACTTTTCATGAAACCTGAATATCATATGAGAATTTTCCGGAAATGTTTGGTCCGTCATAAAATTTTCTAGGGGAAAAACAAGATCAGAGACGACTCATGTGAAAAGCTGACAGTTGTGCTTAACATGGCTGCTGTAAAGCTTATATCAAAAGCCCTTTGACAATTAGCGCCAGGAAAGTATCAACATTGTGGTTACCTTAGCATCATAAATGCCGCCAGATTAGGCAAACTTGATGAAACCACGTCTTCGTATATGTATAATATCTTGTCCAGTCAAACACGTTTCACAAAAAGTGAGTGAAATATTATAGAAACCCATGAACCTCAGTGGCCCCATCCCCACAAAACCCGGGTTTCACTATCATTAACTCATCTCTTCCATCTCTTTTTCCCTTTATATGGGTACCCTATATTAGTTCAAAAGCCATCACAATTTCAGCGACCAACAAGAGGAGAAAGAGAAACTAGAAGCAAAGACCTTTCAGTTTTCATAGCAAGATCTTTCTAGTTCTTCTTTGCCCTTCCAGCTTAAATTTCAACTCTTTCAATGAAGTGCTTTTCTCTCTCTCTCTCTCTCTCTCTCTCTCTCTCTCTCTCTCTTTCTTTAAATTCACCTTATTCTTCATAGGCTTCTAGTCTATGCATGGTCCAAGGTCTTAAATACTGCAAGTACTCTTGGGCACCGATCTCTCATCATTTCAAGGTAATGCTCCTCTTTTGAGTTTCTGGGATTTGGGGGTTGAAACTTGTGAGGAAATGGATGGCGCCACCATGATCAAGAATGGCAGTAAGATCGACGAAGAGAGTGAGCTGAGGAGAGGTCCTTGGACTCTTGAGGAGGATACAATTCTCATTCATTACATTGCTCACCATGGAGAAGGGCGGTGGAACATGTTGGCAAGGTGCTCAGGTAAAGAAGCCACAACATTTTCTTGGATTCTTCTTAATTAATTCAATCCTCTGCAAAATTTGACAGAGTTCTTTTCCATGTTAGAACTTAGAAGTTTGTCTAGCTATTTACATATACGGCTTCCTTTTCTAAGATTAATTCTTAATGGCAGGATTGAAGAGGACAGGTAAAAGTTGCAGACTGAGATGGCTCAACTACCTAAAGCCGGATGTTAAACGGGGAAATCTCACCCCAGAGGAGCAACTCTTGATTTTGGAACTCCACTCTAAATGGGGAAATAGGTACCCAACTTCATCCGCCTCAAAAAACTCTGAACTTGGTGAGAGAGAGTGAGAGATTATTGTAATGACGACCGTGCTTGACTAAAACTGCTATTGTCTTCTGATCTTATAATTTTACTAGCAACTGTTATATTATCGTTTATATGCATATAATTAAACGTCAGTTTGTTGCATATAATTAAACTTCAGTTTGTTGATTACGAGGACAGTACCTGGTTAACAAGTCACAAGGCTAGTGTAAAGATCCTTGTTTCAAAATACAGTCATGCACGTACTGCTTCACATTTGTTTGTTCTATTGTTTTCACGAAAGAATAAAGCCACGAGCTATTGCGAAAGAATAACGCCACGAGAAATGTACTTGCTGTAAACTTTCTTTCTTTCTTCGACTTTTTGTACATGATAAGCAAATTTAAGGAAATGGGTTCAAATATATGGAAAAATGGATACTTCAGTAAAGCGTATCACTAGTTTTTAGTGACACCATTATTGCCCTTTATACTGAACAGTAGGAAAGAGGCATCTGCTCTGAATATTTTGCAGCAACAAGATGGCTACAGCAAAATATTTCTGGTCTGAAAGGTTGAAATTTTTTTAGTCAATGATGCTTCTAACTGATATTCTGATTCGGTTTGTGTTTAGGTGGTCAAGAATAGCACAACATCTGCCAGGGAGAACAGACAATGAAATAAAAAACTACTGGAGGACAAGGGTCCAGAAACAAGCTAGGCAACTGCACTGTGATGCAAACAGCCAGAGATTCAGGGAGACGGTCCGCTGCTTTTGGATGCCAAGACTGCTTCAACAGAAGATGGCCACATCTTCCTTCAATGCCACTGACAACTCAAATTTTCCAGAACCAGCCATTGAAGCAGCGCAACAATCACCTTCCCCTCCCACTATTGCTGCACCACAGGAGATCACCAGGAAATCTACCACAGTCAACTTTCCGATGTTCCATGAAATCAAATTCTCCAACCCAGAAGGCTTCTTTTCAGAATCCCAAGTACTCCCCGCAATTCCAGAACTCCCAACAAGTCCCCACATCCCATTGTCAAGAGGGTGTAATTACTTTGTTGATACTTATGACCCCATCAGCACCATGTCTGTCCCAAGTTGGAATTATACACACACTGATGGCTCATTGACTGAGACCAACTGGACTAATGATATGTCAGATGGACTATGGAATATGGATGAGTTTAGATATGTAGCGCAGTACCAGAGTAGCACCTGAGGAGCTACTGGTAGGGAAGTTATCAGAAAAGTAAAGATGCAGCCAATGAATCAAGTCACTGTTACAAGGAATGATTTGGGTAGAGTTTGGTAAGCGGTGCCAATGTTATTTTGGCCATGGATCTCTTTTGATATCCATATGGGGAGATTGGCTTCTTGACGTTTGTGGTGAAGACACATTTTCTCTATCTAGAAAAAGTAGGGCCTAAATGTGGTGGAACAATGGAAGGTTATGTGGAAAAATCAATGGGCTTCTTTTGTATGGCTCAAATTCTATCCATCCATAAAGACCAAGCGTGTTGTCATATCAAGTGATGTTATTCTTGGGGATAGGTGGGATTGTGCCACTCCTTTTCTACATGTATTAGATGGCTACTTAATTTCACTTGTAGCCATCACCAAGCTGAAAATTGAAATGCTACTTGAACCAATTATGGGAAACAAGAGAAGGTGACCTTGCGGGAAATGCAAGTATGCAACACCAGTCTTTCCAAGATGAATCTGCCCCACAATATCATATTCAAATATTTTAACGTCATTTTAACATCACTAGTATGATGCAATCAGTGGCGGAGCCACTACCTACACCAGCCTCACAAAATATGGTTATTTTTATATTTGTTGTTTGAAATATTTGTTTATATATATATATATATATATATATATATATATATATAAATGCCCCAAAAGAATTAAAGTTATTGAATTAGTGCCCCTCTAAAATTTCTGGCTCCAGCCGTAGATGCAATAACAAGTTGACAGAACAACCTAAGGCACTAGCAATGGCGGATTTTAGCTAAAAGGCACTAATTCAAAAAAAAAGTATGAAATGATTGAGAGGCATTAAGAAAAGAGAGAGATGCAACAATATGTAAATAAAAAAATGATTGGAAACAACAAATATTTAAATAGATAAATTTTCTCAGACTGGGTGGGTGATTGCCCACATGTGGCTCCCCGCCACTGGCCCTGGAGTGTTGTGACATATGAGTGTGTGACAGGATGGAAGCACATGATGAGTACCATCAGATGATTAATCAATCATGTTGGAACTATTTGGCTAATCAATTGTGTTTGCAACCTTATATATGCATCGTTGCCATGCAAAAGTATTCGCACCTTAGTTTTGCTCTAAAATCATGTGTTTGGTACTGATTGAATAAGTTCTTTGTGGCCCACAAGGGATTTGTATACACCTGAGCAAGATGTTTGGTTTCAAGTCTAGATTTCAATAAATGTCTTGCCATATAAATTCAAAGTAATCGATTGAAGCCTTTTTATATCAGCAGAGGAGGGGCGCCTAGATTTTCGTATAAACACGCAAAAGCATAGGAAACATACGTACATTATTTTCTACATAGGAAGGTCGGCGCACTTTAGAAAACCTAGTGATTTACTTTGTCCAGAAAAGAATGCAGCATTCTTTGTCTCTCTCCACAAACACGCAAAAGATAGAACTGTACAGCATGAAGTCTGTCGGTATTAGTTTGGAAGATGAGCTTGCTTACATATGATACAGTAAGATGATTGGCAGGCTAAATGTAATCTCAGCAACGTAGGGTCATTAGGTTAGAAGAAAAGAAAAGAAGCTACTTTGTCTCTCTCTCTCTTTTGTGATGTTTATAGACTAGGCAAGGCCTAAAGCAATATTAATTAATCTTTAAAGTTTGTTCTCAGGTTGAAGACCTGGTGACTAGAGCGAGTTGTGTTTACCAGGGTAGTGCACGCAACATATATGCACCCTCTACAAAGAAAGTGGAAGTTGGTGTATTTTAGAGACTTTTCAAAAAGATTTTTTTTTTTCTTTTTGAACGTTATAATTTTTCTCTACTAGGGGCAAAGCTAAGTGAGAGTCTGTATGGGCCCTAGCCTCACCTCAAAAAAAAATTAAAAAATTTACATGTAAATTATAAAAAATTTCACTTGTTGTTATAAAAATTTTGAAAAATAATATTTTGGTTCCTTTCAAAATTTAAAAGCTTTGATTCGGTCTCCTCATAAAAAAATTTCTGATTTTGCTTATGCTCACTACTTTATTTGTTTTTGAAAAAAGGCCCTCTTTTCTATGACCAGGGGTACTCTTATAATTAAGGTGTGCATAATTTTTTTATGCATGGGAGGGTGAGTATAATCAGCTTGGCCTAGGGATCATGTGTTGCCAAGTTTTCTCATACAAAAATATTTGTTTTCTGAGATGTGCATGCATTCTCAAATTTTTTACTCCCTTCATTTTTCTGGCTAGCTTTTAAAAACTTAGTTACGTGCTATATATAATTATTGATTTCATGAGTTGGGAATCCAAGATCGATCATGCATACACGGAGAAAATAACTTAAAATGGATAGGGGTACTGTACGGCCCATATTTTCTAGCTTCTCTCTCTCTCTCTCTTACACGAAATGTCAGGTGTCTTCTGCTCGTTCGCTATATGTGCTAGGCTCTATTTACTAAATTATATATTATGCAAGGTACCTTTGAATTTGGTAACAAGTTTTGAATTATTCACAAAACTAATTCCTTCTAATGCATGCATGCAATTTGGCAAATCATCAAAGGAAAATATGTGTATATTTGGAAACACGAAATTTCTGGTTAATTTGGGGCATTAATAGTTGAAACTCTAAACTGGCACCCCACCTGTATATAAATAAGTAAAAATTACTCGGGGGATTTATTATATTATAAATAAGGCAATTTATGTAGTCTAATGTGGGCAATGGCCCACAGCAGCCTCCGGTGCTGTGAGCAACCAGGTTTGCCTTCAATCTTGCCTCGTTGGTGTTTTGTATGTACTTACACCAACCCCATCCACAGTTTAATGTGCATGTGATGTGAAATGACTAGAACGCCCTTGTTCTGCCAAAGGTCATAAAGGCTAAAAAAGGGTAAATTCCCCAAAATATGTAATTTTTTTTTAATGGCAAAAATGCCTCAAACTTCCTTCGTAAAAATGGGTCGTGCAAGTGGCTGTGTGTGTATGTGCACGCGCTCATGAGAGAGAGAGAGAGAGAGAGAAAGAGAGGTGGGGGAAGAGAGAGAGAGATATTGATTGATTTTGAAATAGTCTCCGCATGGGTTGCGTGCACGGCAAACTCGTCCATTGGTATGCATGTTTGGAACATTGTGACCGCACGCACACAACAAACTCAACGATTAGGTGCGATGTGGAAACCACCTACATACCTAGCCAAGTTGATTACTTTATTCCGATATTCCATATATATATATATATATATATATATATATATATATATATAATAGTGTAGCATCCTTATGCAGTTACAGCACGCCTAGAAGAACCAATTTAATTTAATATACAGTTAACCGCTAAAGAAAGGTAGGGTGGGGATTGATTATCCCTCGCCAAGCATCACTATCATATTAAACTGTTAAATGAACGTCTTCATCAAGTGACTTGTACAATTCGATGGTCACAGCTGAAATAAAGAATTGAAGACGTTGGTCTGCTAAGCCGTAACGAAAAATATATTAAGTATGAACAATTTGGAACATTTGAGGGGTTAGGAACCGACTCCTCAATCACAGCACACCAATGTATTCAAACACGTTGAAATTCTTGCTCAAAACTGTCACCGAATTCTAGGGTGGTTCTCCTAATCACTACATATTATTATCTGTCAAATCTCCAAAATGTGCGACCACTTTTACTGCACTCGCGATCGCCTAACCGGCGATCCAAAAGGCGATTATGTAACAGTGGCGGAGCACATAGGGACGCGTTTGGACTCTTCTCCTCTCCTCTGTGCGACGCGTCCCAAGTGAGTATGGACCGGTAGAGAAGGGCTCTCTTTTCAGGGAGGAAAACGTGGAGTGGCCCCTCAAAAGAGAGATGTGATAAAATCATATGTACACTTCATTATATCCATGTTAACATTTGGAATTCACAATCTGAATCAGTTCCAAATCTGATTTTTAAATTCACAATTAAATCTAAATCTAACTTTTGTGTCAAATCTGAATCACATTTTGATATGTTAATGATTGACTTTTCAAATGAATGGATATTAGATACAAGGTATTTATTTAAAACTAAATCAGTATCCAATTGGATATCATTTCTTATATGAAAGTCCAACCCTTTGGAAGCAATTGAATCAGATATATGATCCTAATCATGTTTATTGAGGTCCCTACTCAAACAATATCGGGGTGCGATCTTTCAGGTGATGTCGCCCCTTTTTTTTGGACTTAAGTGGTCTACGATATACCTTTTAACTCGATTGTCACACAGCTACCATTTGCAATCTATAGGAATAAAACTGTTGACACCGTCAATGCCACTTCCAACTCAACCAGCTATGCTACAGCCCTCAAAACACTCGACCCAACTCCTAATTGTCTTCCTCCTCACAATGCACACACCAAACGCGAGGCGTCTGGAGAATCACGGAAGAGACCCATTTGTGGAGGGTGTAGATGGTAGCTATGGTCATGTCTTTTGACCTTATCTGTGAAAACAACATCCCGCCATGGGACCTCACTGGCTAAGGGCCATAGGATTTTTAGCATTAGCTACGTAACTTTGAACATGGAACCCTCTTTTCAGTCTTGTCGAACCTTTCATGTCAATGAGACCCGTGAGAAGAATGAACTCTTTTCTTTCTTGTCACTGTACTGACCTCTTTAGCCCCTCACTGTTTTTTAACCATGACAACCTTTTCACTCTTTCTTTCCTTTTTTAACTTTTCTTCTTCCATGGTTTGATTTACCATATTCTTCTGCCAGTTGGTGGCCGGACTGTGTTCGAGGAAGAGGTTCAAATTGTCACAATCAGGAGGATTTGTTCCAAAGTTCATATTCTTTTCTCTCTCTCTCTCCCCATCGGCATAGATTCCATGGCGAGGCAGTAGAGAAATGAGAAATGGCTTTTCTTGGTTTTGGACTTTGTGGGCATAGTGGAGATTGTTTGCATGATTACACAACTCACGGACTGATCTTAATTCTATTGCGCGTCTCATTCAACCCAAAGTTCAAGGTTTGATTGTTAGGAACTCCTTTGGTGATGATGATATTTCCTTGTCCCACTACCTATAGTCTTGAGTGCGC
Organism: Nymphaea colorata; assembly: GCF_008831285.2. Classification (NCBI taxonomy): domain Eukaryota; kingdom Viridiplantae; phylum Streptophyta; class Magnoliopsida; order Nymphaeales; family Nymphaeaceae; genus Nymphaea; species Nymphaea colorata. The sequence continues at coordinate 23,919,170 of NC_045144.1, read as the reverse complement.
TCAAGGTACCGTCCTCAATAGGGGTCAGAGATTGTGTAGGAACCACGGATGCAAGGGGAGAGCGAGAGTATCATGTCTTTGCTTTTGTGCGTATGGATCAAGGATTGACATGATCTGCTTTTGACATTGCGTACCTGCATTCAGTTTGTATTTCATGTTCACTGATATGACAGAATTTAACCTGAAGAATTTGAGGAGACTTTTTAAAAAAGATTAAAAACTGACGTGCCACTTATGTTCCTCTATCTTGAGCCCATCAAAGGGGATGCCTTCATCGGACTCTGGAAAGATTTCAACCACTGATGTGCTATTTTTATGCTTCTGCTATAAAAGCATGCATTGATTTGAACTGGGGTTTTACAGAAGGTCGGAATTTCGATTGGCAAAATCTGATGCTATACGAGAGATTGGTATTTCACAGCTTTGGTGAACACATTGGCGTTGAAAATACTAACCTAACCAATGTAGTGCGTAAAATAATTGGTGAAAACAAATTGACAGTTTAAATCTATCAAGAAGTAGATACTGGGAGAAGATCAGTAAGGGTTCTTTGGCTAAGGGAACAGTAACATACCAATCCAGATTCATGGAAGTACAGTAGCTCTAGTATTCCATGTTCATGGAACGGTATGTTACCATTCTATTAGCCAAACGGCTCCTAAGGCTGCCAAAATTCAGAGAAGCAACTCACAATCTTTGGACCCTTTACATTTCTAATTACATTCCATCTTTCTGTGAAACAAATGATACTTCCTTTCTTTCCGTGGCAGAAACAGTTCCGTTTCATGTGTTGTAATCACGCCCCTAGTTGGTGAAATTTATGAAGTGGCAAGTGTTACTTTTAACCATCAAAGAATGTTAGAAAGCAGAAGGTTCTTCACTGGATAGACAAGATTTCCTAAATCAACTACAAGCTTAACGATTATCCAGTCGATACAGCAGATTACGGAAGGATACAAAATCAGTGGACAACACTGTCTCAAGTCCATTTTGCATAGCAAGAAACATGTTCTTTCCGGCCTAACACCACCGCCGTGACCATTGCTGCCGCCTTTGTCGTCTTCTACAAATGTTGAGTCAATGGTTGGGGGGGGAGGGGGGGTAGAAAACATGACACGGATGCTTATACATGGAGCAGTGGCGCCACTTGGTTGAGATGCTCAGACGCTATCCTATAGATTGTAGCTAAATGATCTAGCATGCTGCACAAAACAATGATCTGGCATCTAGAGTTACTGTTAATACACTTATTGGAACATCCAGCAATGTGCATAGGAAGACAGGAAATTAGAAATTTTTAATGTCTTGGTTAGACCGTATTAGTAGCTACAAAAGCAGTCACACCAAGAGCACTATTTAACTTAACTCAAGGACAAAGATGACCATCAAGTTCTGTGTATATCTTCAATTGTTAGCCTGGAAGGAGCACGCTTGCTGAGTCCTGTACCAGTTTCTCCTTCCCTGCAAAACCTTCAGGCAGCCCTCCAATCCATAAAGGTCTCCTCAACTTTTGGGCTTAAGCCTGAGTACCGAACTCTATACATTCTTCAACTTGGGGGATTTAAAGTTGAAGCACCTAGCGAAAGGTGAAGGTGAGCAGGACCCTCTTTAGCTTGATAACAGCACAATTGAAAGAAAAGACAACTGTCACCAATAACCCAAGATGAAAATACAAAAGGCATTGATTAGGGAAGAGTTCAGATTGCGAATAACAAATCCATGTTACATGATTATGCAGACAGAAGCAGCAAAAAACATGGCATAAGCAACCGTAGGGTAAACAGTAACCAGGAAAAGAATCCTATTCACAGGTCTACTCGTGCCAAAAATACATAGTGAAGAGTTGGGTTACGATTTTGGGGCTTATGTGCTCAGCACCTACAGACCGTACATCGTTGGTTCAGTAGTGTACAGATCGGTTGGTGTAGGTCTATTGCTGACGTAGTTGTACGATTGAAGACAAGAATGCTATGTCACAGTTTGATGCAGTGAATATATTCAGTTCTAGAGGAGATAACAGCTTAGGAATGAAAAATAGATGAAGGAGAATTTCATTTAAGATGTCAAGTTCGATGTGATGTAACTATTTAAAGGGATGGACATCAACTCAGAAAATTGAAGTGAAACTACAAAAGTATAGAGAGAGGGAGAGAGCACATGTGCTGACTCAACTTTCCTGGCCCACTTCAATCCCATAGACTAACAGGTGCACCGTGGACAAAGCACTCAACCACAGCCTGGTACATAGATGAGCTGGCTAGTCCACGAAAAATCAGGCCTTCTCCACCTCATTCCCAGTCTTAACTTTAACTAGCCACATACTTTTATCACATAAAGATTCATGACACTGTAGATCACTTGGTACCTAAATGAACTGAGGTATCCCGACGCCCTTTCTTAATGTTAGCTCATCCCACAAACAAGTACCCATCCGTGACATGTGTCACTGAGTTCCACCGAGCGACTGCAGGGAGCTTCCCAGTGGGTCTAAACAAACTGACATACAAGAGTGTCTCTCTCTCTCTCTCTCTCTCCCTATATATATATATATATATATATAGGAATAACGATATGTGAAATTACTTTAGCCAAAGTCAAAATTCAACTCATTTATATTTTTATAGAAACTTTAATATGTCGTATTTTCTGAACTATTAAGCAAATTGATAAGACAGCTCATAATCAGTTCAGTCTTTTTATATTACTCCTTCCATATATATATGATTACTGGATTCCTCTGCTGGATTTGGCCAGAGGAATCTTACAGCCTCTCCCAGCATGCACCCAATGCATTCATCGGGACATGCACATGATGCAGAGCACCCCTGTGGAATGCATCAGGTGGCCTCAATAAGAGGGGATCCCCCCTGGCCAAAGGATCCAGGTTCTCTCTCTCACTCTCTCTTTCTCCATATATATATATATATAGGAGATCAAATCCTCCGGCCATATTGAGCTCTGATTAAACCTAAGTCACATGGGTATTTCAGTAAGGTCCACGTAACTGTGACGTTGTACCCGTACCCAAAATGGATACTTGGACACACTTGGGCACCTTTAGATCCAAACTGCTTAATTTTACTTTGATTTAGTTTTCTCTGCCTTACTCTTCATTATGTTCTTAGAGTTATTGTTCATTAACATATAATGTTTTATTTATATTACTTATTTATTAAAATGTATTTTCCTTTTGATTTTTTGTGTTATTTTGTATATATACATACATATATCCTTTTGTAACCCTGTACCCACATTTTTTAAAGTTGTCGGGTCCGTACCCGTATCTCCCTACCCATACATGTTCAGTTCATGCATTGGGTGCATGCTGTAAGAAATACAAGCAAGAAAGGAAAAAACAGACAGGTAATCTAGAAGTACTGCCATCTCTATACACGCCAGTCGCCATGAGATAATTAGACTCTCACCTCTGTGAGGACGAAATTCTTGGTGCAACTGGATACAGCAGAAGGAAATTGAAGAAAACAAAACAACTTCACCTTGTTGGTGAACTAGACCAACTCAAGCAAGTAAAAGGCAGAGGGTAAAATATTTTACATTATTTTAATCAGATAGGCATCCAGAACTGTTATCAAGGTATTCTGCAAAGTCAAGTAACCTTTTTTCAACTTAAACTATGAAAAGAGTGTAGAGTTCCGCCAACAACTATAACAACTGCAAAAAAGTACTTATAAATATGTCATGTGGGTATAAATCATTGCCACAAATATCACCATTTTTCAAAAAAATGAAAAAAAAAAAGAAAACAAACAAAACAAAAAACTTCCCCAAAAAAAATTCCAAAATGAAAATATTTCATTTTTACCTTTTTCAGGAAAAATGTTATAGTTTTTATATTTGTTTTAAATTTTGATATTTGAATGGCAAACTTTGACTTTAGATCAATGTTTTTGTAAGAAAACTAGTAAAAAAACTAATAACTTTCATAAATGTTCTCTGTTATTTTCTAAGTCCCCAGATTTTCCCTGAAAAAGCAAATTTCCCCATTAGTACTCAAAAAATTCTGGGAATAATATCAGTGACATTGATATAAATTTAGCCTGTATTTTGATCTAAAAGCACACTACACCAACACGAAGAATACCAACTTCAGCACAGATAAGATGGAAAGTTGAACTACAAGGTTTTTTGTGGTGACCGAATGATTTTTATTACAGTAAATATTACATCCGTATAACAAAATGAAAATCATGCAACCCAGATGCAAGAGTTTGTTTCCCTCTTTTTATCATAGTCAAGAAAACTTTGGTATACAAGGAATGTGAAATAACCTAGACAATGATTATCCTTAGGCAAGCAAGGAATATGAAATATCCTAGACAGCGAATATGCTTAGCATTTTGTTTACATAAGCATGGATGCCGCTATGGCCAATAATGCAGGCACCGATGAAGCACTTCCAGGAAGCATGTTCTCAAATTAGCCCCCAATCTGGGCCCACGTTGGGGCCCTATAACCTGACCCACCCTGGCCTACTATGTAAACAGACTGAGACAAGCCTGGTCTTGATGGTCCTGAGGGTTGAACTTTGACCCAAGCCCAGTTTGTTGCCCAATCTTAATGAAAATAAACTAAGATCAACTTTGACCGGATGCAGACTTGGACAAGTAAGGATTTGGGTGTATGGAATGCACACGACATAGTGTTGACTGTGGCAAGTCCAAACCACACCCATGCCCAGCCGTGCCACCACAAAGCAACACCTTCCCAGGCAAATCCCTGCGATATAGAGATAAAACAATTTCTGAAAGCTTGAATAGAGATGCATTCAGCCAGTCCCATTCCGAGACTAGTTGAATCAGCCTCACCGCTTTTCCTTTTTCCATCTCTTACCTCTCTCCTCTCTTCCAACCTCCTCTGGCCACCCACATCCCCTCCTCTCTCATTAAGGTGGCATTGATAGACACAGACTGAAACCTATTGATAAAAGTGATTTTGTCACAAATATCGTGTTTTATTCAAAAAAAAAGTGATAAATACATTAAATATAAGTCAGCCGTATAAAACGTCAATAAAACACGTCTTTTTCAAAAAGACGTCAGAAAAAAAACTCAAAAAATATGTGGTTTTTTCGCGTCCTTTTTGTGTTTTTTTTACTGGATGTTAGATTTTGTTTTTTAAGTGTTCAGCCAATGTGTTAAATAAGAGAGAGAGGTGATTAACCAGAAAATTAAGCATAATAAAGAAGAGAGAGTGCTAAAAGGTGCATGTAGTAATGAAGATTAACTATGTAATAAAGAGGAGAGAGAGATGGTTTACAGAAAATTAGATGAAGAGAGGGAGAGAGCGCCCAGCTGCTCTTACTAAACCCCTAACCCTTAGCACTAACTCCTTCATTAACTCAGCCTTCATATCATGAAGTGAGTAAATAGGGTCTAGCATGGAGACCAACCAAATTTATTATTTAGTAAATCTTACATATGGCTATTATTTGCTTTAATGTACTACTTTTCACCCACATCCTATCATCTTTATGATTTTATCTAATCATTTTTCAGAGTCTTATTATTAGGTTTTTTATTTATTTTACTTTTACCTAATTTTTAGGATTTTTTTAATTTATTAAAAAATTTCCTAAGATTTCCCGACATAAATAATTTTGCTGTATTATACCCGAGAAATAACTTGCCATATAATACCCATACACGATATATGTGACAATGCATTGGATGAAAATCCACACACCAAAGTCCACAGAACAAAAATTTTCTACATGTGTGATGGGCACAGAGAAAAATCTGTAGACAAATGTTTATAGTTTGATATTATCTAATCATTTTTCAGAGTCTTATTATTAGGTTTTTTTATTTATTTTACTTTTACCTAATTTTTAGGATTTTTTTAATTTATTAAAAAAATTCCTAAGATTTCCCCAGATAAATAATTTTGCCGTATTATACCCGAGAAATAACTTGCCATATAATACCTATACACGATATATGTGACAATGCATTGGATGAAAATCCACACACCAAAGTCCACAGAACAAAAATTTTCTACATGTGTGATGGGCACAGAGAAAAATCTGTAGACAAATGTTTACAGTTTGATAACCACAGACAAAAAATATAACTGCTGCCCATCAAACTTCCCCTAAATGAGAAAAGTATGGACAGCATGTGGATGGTGAGATGGAGAGAAAAGAGAAAGAGAGAGGGAGAACATGGGCTAGTTGACAGGATCAAAGCCAGGGGGAGCTACCCCCCCCCCCCCCCCCCCGCAAAAAAATTCCTTTCAGGTGTAATTCTAATAGGCTATCCTCAATCAAGCTGAATACAAAGGTTTCATCTCAATGGTGTAATTTCAATGGTGGAGCTATCCTCGATCAAGCTGAGGCACCAAGGGCTCTCTCTTTCTTTCTCTCCTGCACCCTTAGTATCCTTGATGTTAGGTAAACTATGATACGTGCCATATTTCATATAACAATTATGCTTTATTTAAAATCATTAACATTTTCAAATTTTTTTGTTTAATGCTTGATATCGATAAGCATCAACCAAAATGCAACATTAGCACTCTGTAGTTATTCAAAACTTCATTAGTTTAAGCAAAGCCCGACCAGGAAAATCTAGATTAAAATACGCAATGAAATTATGAAAGTTCATTGTCATAAATTAACTTTGCAGATATAGATACAAATATATATCAAAATAACTAAAATCTCACTGAAAAAAACACTAAAGAAACTCATAAAAGCTGTGAAACACCCCAATGTGCATGAAAGCACCGCAAAAAGCAAAGAAAATAAAGCTTCAGCCTGCAATATCTGACAGAAACAGCTTCAATGAAGTAAAATTTCAAAGAGGGAAAAGATGTCTGCCCAACAGCTAGCATAAGAGTGCATGTGTGTATGAGATATAAAGAATAGTCCACAAGGGGCAAAGTTAGCAGATAACAAGTAGCAAGCTATGATTCTATAAATGATTCAATAAAAGAAAAAGAGTAGAAAATTGTCAGTTACCACACCTGCACTTGTAAGAAGTCACTTCTTCTCGATCGTGGCAGATGTTTTTGAACAGTATTGATTTAGACATGCGGACCACTATCTTCTTAAAAACTCTTCACAAACATAATAGCAATCCATTCAATATGCTTAGTTCACTCACGAAATATTTAATTGTTGGATATATAAATAGCACTTTTGTTATTATGACACAGTTGAACTAGTTTTTAAAGTCAAACCCTGTGTCCTTGAGAAGGAATTTTGTTGCCATCATCTAATACTCAACTTCAGTAAGAGGCTCTTTGTTGCTTTTTTGCATGTCCATAGAACTAAGATATCACCTAAGAATACACAAGAGCCAAGAGTAAAGTGCCAATTATTGGAATCACCCCCAAAATCAACATATATGGTGCGATATTATTCTTTCCACTTTTTCTCATAATCAAGGATTCAATGTGAACTTGTTGTTTTTCGTCAACTTCCAATTCTTGAGCTTTTCTTGATACAATATTGATACAGAATTAATTGAAGCTCGTTTTTTGGAACTACCAATGAATCCTTAAAAAACTTTTTCCACCTATGTGATACTCCACTTTAGAGGTCCATGTCACATAGTAGGTGAAAGTGACCTTAAGAAATAATCCTCATCTTTCACTTCAATTGATTAAAGTGAGAACAAAGGAGAGAATAAAGACCACCAACAAAGAGTGAATTGAGCAACTCCTTCAAAACGAATTGCAATCAGACCCGCCACTTGAATATACACACATCCTCCACTGGAAACAGGATCTGTATGCAAAAGCAATCAAGAAAGAAATTCAGCCATAAAGAACACTAAAAGAGACCTTGGATGAAACAATCTGCCACATATGAAAGCCAATCTGATGGCAATTTGACAGATGCTTCACAGTTTGATAACATGTAAATTTGCAGATATTGATACAGCTCCATAACAAAACAATACAAATCTCACTAAGAGAGAGAGACACAGATAAAGGTCACAAGAGCTGCAAAATACTCAATGAGCATGAAGAGCAGCAAAAGGAAAAGAAATAAGGCTTCAACATACGACAGAGACAACTTCAAATAAGCTACAGGATTCAAGAGGGACAGTAAGCCCCTATCTACGGAGAAGCAGCAGGATTAGCTGTTGAAGGCTGTCCAACAGCTCAAATCTAGTCGTTGGAGCCTCTAACAGCTAGAGAAGCAGCAGCTAAAAAAGAAAGAAAAATACAACAATAGGAAAATAAAAAAACAAAAAAAAAACAGAGAAGAATATATAAAAGTGTATAAGAACCACACAAGTACAAATGCACATATATAAATATATGTAACAGAATATATATATGTGTGAATAAAATTTGCCAACTGTATTATGTATTCTTATATTATATTGTTTTATTGGATGTTGGGATCATTTATATTATGTAGGTCATCTAAAAGTAGGATGAAACAATTCATAAGTACTTCAAATCAAAAGAAGTGACTGCTGTTGAGGGTGACAGCAATTTACTTTCAGCTGCTGCTAGTAACCATCTTCCAATTGGGGATGTTCCTCCCTCAAGCCCACTTGTGCTCCTTCTTTCAAATATTAAGGTCAAACTGAAGAAAGGAAGATATTTTCTACAGTACATGATCCAAGATTGCATAATCCAAGTGTATCAAAGAGATGAAGCTAGACAAGTTTATAATGTAAATGGCTATATAAATACAAACTTAAACAATGTCCAAAATCAGGTTCTGAAAGCATCCTTGTATAGTTCGAGCTGTGTATTTCGAATTCTTCCACAGCTAGAATGTCTTCCAAGTTCCAAGTTCCCAACAAAGGATGCTGCACATTGTCTACCATGTTATCTTTTCAATGCAAAATAAATTAGCAGTTTTGGTATTTTTCTTGTTGAAGGATTTTAAAACTAGAAGGTTAATGGGAAGGAAAGTGTGCTTTAAAAGCTTATGAGGGGACATACTTCATAACATTGCTATGACAGCACATGAAGACTTAATACCTCAAGGCAAGGACATAGATGATTAAAAAGCCAAGTTTGAAGCAAATTCAAAGCAACTGCTTGAGATTGAAGACATCAGCTGGAGTACTTCGTCAGCTCAGCATTTCAAGCCTGTGCATTTAGAGGTCATTATGAAAGTTCAAGAAATCAAGAGAATTTCATTGAAATGATAAAGTTGCAGGAGTTGTTTTGGACAATGACCATAGAAATGCTAAAAATACATAACCACAAATTCAAAAAACATGTTTTAGCAAAGAAAGTGAGTAGGAAAGAAAATTTGTGAAGATACTGGTGATTCTAGATATTTATCATTGTAGATGAAGCTTGAGATGAATACAAAGAAATGAATGGCACTTGTTCTTAGGTTCATTTATCTGAAGGTTATGTTCAAGAACAACTTTTATTCAGTATGGATAACAGAGCTTTACCCTTCACTGGCACTGTATGTCTCATAGGTACGGATACGAGTGCCGGTGCGGGCGCGACACAGACCATTTTCAAAAAACTTGGGTACGGGGGTACGGCCGTAACACACACACACACACGCGTGTGTGTGTGTGTATATATATATATATATATATATATATATATATATATATATATATATATATATATATATATATATATCAAAAAATTGGAATTCAAACAAATAGAATAGCATATTCAAAAATCATGATCCAAAATTTACAGATACTATTAAACAAAGTATGATAAGGTTCATATTAAGAGCATGCAAATCATGTTCTCCTTCAAGTTCCATGTCAATGGTCCTTTGGATTGACATCCAAATACTTTAGCAGACTAGAAAAACGCACAAACGTTGAATAGAAGGGAAAGGATGAAAAAAATAGATGGAAGGGGAGAGGCGGCTGGAGGAATAAGATGCTTAAATGTTGGTCAAAGAAAAAAAACGCCCAAATCAGGCGATGGAGAACCAGATGACGTCTTTCAACCACAACAAAGGCGTCCCCTTCACCGGAGAAGTCGCCGTTCATTGGAGAAGTCATCATTCGCCGGGCGAGAGCACCTTCGGTCGTTGTGGGTGAAACGCAGAGCTCGTCAAGGACTACTGCGTTTTGCGTTTTCTCTTTAACATTAAAAAAAAAAAAACATAAACCTTAACCTGTGGATGGTTTTGGTCTCAGTCAACTTTGACCGAGTCCAAAAAATAGACAGAGACATACTCGAGTATGTTGACCATAGCCGATTTGATCAACGCAGTACCCAAGGCCTACCCGAGTGTGTATCGGAATCGTACCGGTACGGTGCATGTACTGCTCCTTCAGAGCAGTACCAATGCTATATAGATAGCACTTTGATGGTTATTAGTAACAGAGCTTGCTCATTATTAGTAATAGAGCTTTACCCTTCAATGAACATGGATAAGTTAAAAATTTGAAACAAGAGGAAATGAAACAATGAAAGGGATTGAAAAAAAGTCGTTGACATAAAATGTAAAAAAAAAAATGTATATTGGTGCCCCTCATAGCATCGCACAGTTGCTGCCTCCACTTCTCATTATTCAAATGGATGCGAACGAAAGCCAGGGCCTAAAAGCCCAAAAAGGTTTTAAGTTCCCTTCTTTCCATTAAAAGGGGATTACATTTTCATGAATGCCCTATTCGCTTTCTATTTAACTCAGTTGCCCTTTTTCAAAAAGAAAAGCACCACATACGTGATAGTGGTTTTAAATTTTTGTATAATGCAATAATGCCTTCACTTCAATATATCAATGAAATGCATGAAAATATGCCATAAAAATGTGATAAAATCATGATAAGAGGACTTTTATGGTTTTTTTAAAATATCGCATCCTTTTGACATTTATTCATTTCTGCATTTTTATCAGGATATTTTCAAAAATATTGTGATACTTGTGCTATGGTGTTATAAGGCTGATATAAATTGGAATTCAATTTTTTAAGAATATGTCTATTTATCAGATCTATGCTGGCTTGGTTGCCAAAAAAAAAAAAGGACTAGCATACCATCTGACAAAAGGCTGATTCTGTCTCTATTGCAACTACAGAACATGCATTTTCTGCAATTAACATCGTTAAGGTAAGAATTCCTAAAAAGTTGAAGGATAAATCCTTTGTAGATTGCTTACTTGCACAGATAGAATAATAAATTGCTCAATTGTTTGATTATAATGCAATCATAAATGGCTTTTGACAAAATTAATACATTAAGTACATTTGAGATTCTTACATTGTTATTTATTCACTGTTTTCAGTTTTTTCACGTTAGTTACACATGCACTTGAAGAATTCGGTTTTATATAATTTGATTTATATGGTTTCTTACTTGTACTGCTAATGTCAACAAATTCAAATGTGTTCTTTTTCTATCAATAAGACAAAACTGCTTGTTCCAGGTGAGTGACAAAATTATACATATATTTATATTCATTCATGGATGTTTAGGACAAAACTAGACCTAGTCAAACTTGACCCAGTCCACATTTTAGGGGGAAAAAATAGAGATGTGTGCATTCATTGGAGACTGCACATTTTTTTTACCATGTTCAGGCTGTGTCTAGAGATGTACTGCTATATGAACTCACATCCGAGTGTATTGATCATGGTAAGGCAACCAAATAGAAAAGTTCTAAGACATGACCTAGCATTTTACACCATACTTGTGAAGAGAACTTGAAACATAGTAGTTATGTAAAACGTGCAGAACTACATACGCTTGGTTTGAACATCATTGTCACATATAAGCACGGTGCAAGAAAGCAGTTTGGGCATCTCCATAGTTATTTGGGTAAAAAGACCAAAATTAAGGAGGTTGTGCTCACACTCACAGTAGAAAAATTTCACTAAGGAAAGTTATTATTTAAGGTTGCTTGTGAATACACAGTCAATGAGGAGGCTGAGAAGAGGTTAACCTACAGAGATTCTTTGACTTTACTCGTACTAGGAATATAAGTACCGCCTGAGAGACCAGTTTTAAGCCTTTTGGCTGCTGTGCAAGAAAGGAGATGAATAAAAAACGAGCTAATCACTTCCCTTTAGCTTGAGGCCCCTGCGTAGAGAAAAAAAATTATAAGAACTGAGTCATACTTTTGGTCAAACAAATGGAACCCTATACAGGAAAATGATGCACGTAAGATGTTTATGAAAGAAAAATATCTCTAAGAAACTATAGACAATTTCCTTCTGAATCATCTTTCTGAAGAACCTTCCCCACCAAATGCTTCATAAATATGAAAAGGAATAGCGTATTCAAAACCGAAACAGTTAGCTGTAAGATATGAATTTTCAGCTAGATAATCATATTGTAAAGAAGATAAAAACTGCAGTTATTCTACATCCCACATGAATGAATTATGAACGGAAGAAGAGCTTCATACTTAGCGAGATAATGCATGCCAACAAAGACAAGACTGATCAATGCCACAAATAAATACGACAACCCCGTTCAACAAACATGGGTGATCTATCAACCCTATACCAATCCAAGGTCATCGGAATATCACAAGAAAAAATCAATAAAAAATCCAGTGACCTCTACCTTACGACCACCATGGAAATATCACTGCATTCAGAAAAGGCAAGGGCTAAAACCATCGTATTGAAAATAACATGGCAATCAACCTAAAACTAATCTTAATCATAAACCCACAAGATTGCCAGCAACCAGGAAAAGAAAAGGTCACTGAAGGCATTATATTTTGGCCCTCTGAGAGAGAGAGAGAGTACTTCTACTGCTCTGCTGCCGATGAAGACGCCGACAATCGCTCTATTTTCCCACCCATAGCTTGGGACAGCGCCGAAGCAAAACCACGCCCGGGCAGACCCGTATTAAAGAAAAAAGAAAGAATACCGGCCATACGCGGCCTTTTTATTTTTATAAATTTAAAAACCTAATTTAAAATAGTACAGATTAAAAAATAAACATACATCGCTTTGCATTATAGCGCCAGATGCTGATAGGATAAGTGTCGGCCTACTCCAATACGTAGTTTTATGGCTGATCTTTTGATGCCCAGAGCAAGAGGCGTTTGGATGACACCCTTAAAAGCGGGCTTGGTGGAAACTTGGTTTTCTAAAGTTTTAAAACCTGGTTTCATTAACTGAGACATAATATTATTGTCTTTGATCTGACACCGGTGTAGATTGATCTAATATAATTAGGAACCAGCAAATATCTCACTCGCATAAAGACTAGCATGAACTCGCATCAAGACTAGCATGAAGTTGATCATGCCAGAATTGGTTATTTGTTATTCTCTTTAACAAATTGTAATCATTGTGTAATAGCAAATATTTGTTGTATCATTTACATGTGTATTTCTTTGCTTCGAGTATAAGAGACACCTGAGAGCATTGTAATAAAGTAGAGAGAAATTATCTTAGCCTATCTTTGCTTTTTTCTATATGGTATAGGAGCAGTCATAAAAAAAGGTCACATCCATGTGTTCCTCTGTTACTCCGATTGCATCGAACCAGAAGTTTCCTTACCCAGACACGTTTCTGGCCAATTTCATTTTCATAAAGCTTTCCCAAACAATTCTTCTCTTATAGAAAACACAAGTACTTTGCCTTATTGAGAGCCAAGACGTGTATGGGCTCATCATTAAAGAAGTTCTTGCACCGGATCAATTTGTTACCAATGGTGACAAGCAAGAAGCCAGTCCAGACTACCTACAGTTGAAGAAGTGGGATCGACTCCTGCATGGATAGATCATGGGCATACTTCCAGAGGATGTCCTAGGCTTAGTGGTTAGATTGGAGCCGGCTCAACAAGTGTGGAAAACAATTGAAGAAGCATATGCGTTGGTTTTTCAAAAGAGGAAAACACTTGCTGCAGAAGTTGCAGACACATAAGAAGAAAAACATAAGCATGGCAAATTACATCCGAATCTTCAAAAATACCTATGATGAACTACTGGTGATTGGGAAACATATGAACGATCAGACCAAGATTTTCCTTATCTTGAATGGATTGGGGACAGAATGTGTATCTTTAGTCATATCAATGTGAAGCCTTCATTTCCATCTTATAAGGAGGCTATTATGTTGCTCCAAAGCTATGAAACAATGAAGTTGTTCAACGAATATGCCATTTTTCTCTCTACACTCAAAAATAGGGATTCAACAACAATCGTGGAGGAAGAGGAAACAAATGTTCTCTTCTAAAGGTTGAGGTTTTTACCCATACAACCGAGGACATCAAGAAAAACTAGGAAACACAAGGAAACCACAGAACCAAATGAATGCACAACAAAAATCATCGGACAACAAATGAAAAGCTATAACGAACAAAAAAAACTATATTATTTGTCAGGTTTGTTCTAAACCAAATCACTCTCCACTTAAGTGTTAGTTTAGGTTTAATAATGCCTACAAGGCAGAAAATGCTACTGAGGCACTAGTAGTGGTAACTATGCCCAACAACTAGGATCAGGCTCAGTTTCTAAATGTTTGAGCGACATCACATGTGACCTCAAACACATATGATTGAAAACTTATCTAAATACAAAGAAAAAGATAGAGTAATAGCCAGTAATGGAAATTCTCTTAATATCACTCATGTTGGAGATGTTAAAATCAGTTCTAAGAAAGATGGACTAGAGTTGAGAAAGGTGTTAGTTGTTCATGAAATTGAAAGGAATTTGATTTCAGTAAGTCAGCTAATAAAGAATTTATTGGTTGATTTTGTTTTTCACATGATTGCTCCCAAATCAAGAACAGGGAATCGAGGGAATTGGGACGAGTGATTGTTGAAGGCTAGCATCGGGGTGATCTTTATCTTCTTGCAGCTTAAATAAAGGAGGCATGCTTCTCAAATTGTCAAAGGGTAGTTAGTCTAGAGATAGGCATAGGAGATTGATTCATGTTAATTTTGGTGTTTTGAATTTTTTAAATAGACAAAAACAGATCTGTAGATCAAACATTACATAAAGAAATATATGTGCTAGTTTTTCTATGGCAAAATCTTCCCATCTACCTTTCTTTTTTGTTGATAACCATGAATCACAACCTTTTTACATATTTCATTATGTTTGGTTTTAAAAGTTTCATTACATATGCAAAGAATCAATTTAATAAATGATCAAAGTGTTCCACTCATAGGGTGGAACAAAATTTAATAATTTCAAGATGAAGAAAAATTTTCAAGAAAACGGTATTCAACATATAATGTCTTGTCCATACACACCACAATAGAATGGACATGCCGAGAGAAAACACAGGGTTGTTATAGAGCTTGGCTTAGCTATGTTGTTCCATGTTGCTTTGCCTCCCAAGTACTTAGTTGAGGCATTCAATACCACTATTTGTGTTCATAATAGAGTTCCTTCACTTGTGTTGAATATGACTTTACCATATGAAAAATTATTTAGAACCAAGCCTGACTACAATTATATAAGAACCCTCAAATGTTTGTGCTACCCATCCCTTATGTCAAGCATAAACTTAACCCAATATACAATGCATTAGACATTAAATCAAGATGGGTATGCATTTCTAGACATTATATTTGATGAGAATAATCTTCAATTCAAAGGTGTAGATGGTGCAAGAATTGAAATTTTTGAAGCTGAATATGAGACATGGTTTTCTGCTGATGGAGAGGTGAGCAAAGGCACAATTAATGGAGAAAAAAACATAACATTGCTCATGAAATAACAAGAATTAATGTTGAGAAAATGCATGGAACAAAGGAAGTCGGTCGAGTTGAACATAATCAACAACTTACTGATTCACAAGGTGGTCACATGAACAATGATGAATAGAGAGTAGAGTAAGGTAGCATGCAGGAGATTATTACATCTTTCGATGAACAGCTTGAAACCGACCCAATAGAGACAACTCAGCACCCACTCCTGCGAGGCAAATGGTGAATTATTCAATGCATGGAATAGTGAAACTGGACCCTCTCTAATTACTCTCTTGTGTGTTATTGCCTAAAGAACCAACTTCATTAAGGAAGTTTTATCAGATGCAAGTTGGACAATTGCAATGAAATAAGAGATTGACACTCTCAGCTAACAATAACATGGGATTTGGTACCCAAAGAACAATTTATGCATATTATAGATATAAATGGTTGTTTAAAACCAAGGTAAAAGCAGATGGAACCTTACCGTGTCTAAAGGCAAGGCTTGTAGCTAAGGAATAAACCAACTTCTAGGTATAGACTTTGTGGAGACATTGTCACCGGTTATTAAACCTACAATAATTAGAATGATCTTCATTGTTGAACTACTAGATGATGGATGATACATCAAATTGATATAAAAGATGTATTCTTCCATCGGTATATGTGGATCAGCCACTAGGCTTCAAGGACCCAAACAAACCCAATTAGTTGTGTAAGTTAAACAAAGTCTTATGTGGACTACATCAATTTGCTAGAATGTAGTTTAATAAAATTAGCAATTTCTGTTGAATTATGGATTTTTTTGCACTCTAGTGGATTCCTCTTTGTTCATAGGCAAAGGAGAACGTGAAATTATATGGCTGATTTTGTATATCGATGACATACTAATAACTAGTGATAGGCCAAACACATTGAAGGAATTCACTTCAAATACCAGTTGTGCCTTTGCTATAAAAGAATCTAGGAACCGTCCATCATTTTCTTGGTATATAGCTGTAGCAGGAAGAAAAAGATATATTTCTAAATCAGACAAGATATGCCAAGAAAATCCTCCAGCGAGCTAAAATGCTAGATTGCAAGCTTAGCAACATTCCCATGAGAGAATCTCCCTACTGTAACCAGTGGAGCCCAAACTTTCAACATGCTACCCTTTTCAATAGCTTGGTTGGTAGTTTATAATACTTAACACTCACACGCTCGGACTTGGTTTATAGCATAAATTTTGTGTCGTGATATATGCAACCGCTATTAGAGTTTCACTTTCAACTCGTCAAGAAAATTCTCAGGTATGTAAAGGCCACTATAGACTATCGCTTAAGAATAAAACCTATAGACTCTATGCTTCTCTAGAGGCTCTAATGTTATCAACTAGTGTTCAACAACATGGCATGGCATATACCTTGAGCCTAATTGCATCTCTTGTTCTTGTAAAAGCGGCCCATCATAGCACAATCACTTTTAGAGGTGAAGTACCGTGCACTAGCTAGTGCAACAGCTGAAATGACTTGGATTAGTTATATATTCAGATATATTGGAGTTAGTATACACAGAACGCATGTTCTGTATTACAATATTCTATCAGCCTTGCACATGATCATCGATCCGGTACAACATAGTCGGTCCAAACATATTGAATTGAACTATCATTATGTTCAAGAAAGATTTACAGCCAACCTCCTTGAAATTAGATGTATTCCTTCAACACAACATGTAGCTGATATATTCACGAACCCGTTGGGAAGAGCTGAATTCTTTTATTTAAAAAACAAAGTTGGACTGGATCATAGCACCTAGTCCAGTTTGAGGGGAGACATTAACTCATACATATAATATTATTGTATTTGATCCAATATATGTGTAGATTGATCCATAATAATTAGGAACCAAGAAATATCTTGCTCGTGTGATGATGAGCATGAAGTTGATCATGTTAGAATTGGTTATTTGCTATTCCCTTTAACAAATTACAATAACTATGTAACAACAAATATTTGTTGTCTTAATTTACACATGCATTCCCCCATGCTCAGAACAAAAGAGACACTTGAGCGCCTTGTAATGAGGTAGAGAGAAATTATTTCTACCCATCTTTGCTTTTTTCGATAGGTTTACCTATTTGGATGATAATATTCAAACCAAGTTTTAATTTTTTTAACTTGGTTTTGTTTGGATGACAAAAACCAGGTTATAAACCCTCTAGAAACAAACTTCAACAAAAAAATAGAGGACAGTAAAATTATAGTTAAACAAATAGAACCATTCATTATGTATAATATAACTATAGTAGATCATAAAATTGATACACTCATTAATAAGGAACATTGGAGTAGTAGGAATGAAGACTGGTTACACAAGTATATCCCCATGAGGCATGATCATATAGATTGGTTACATTCCTAGCCCATTTTTGACTAAATGCAGGTTAAAGTTGAATAAATGCTTCATAGCCATTGCACTTGAATGTAGAAAATGTCAAACTGCCATTGGAAATTAAGGCAATACTTGTCTTTCAACTATTCCAATCTAAAAGGTAAAACTAATCAAAATATAGTGACCACTTGGCCACATATAAAAGTCTAAGTTAGCTTCTCAATTTGTAAAAATACTTTATTCATTGTCTTCAACATGGATATTGTTGTTGATGTATCTCATATCACCATATCTCATATCGCCACATCAGAGAAAAGGCAAAAGAAAAGTTCAAAGGATCATTGGCCTCAACTATAAGATAGATAGAGAGAGAGAGAGAGAGAAGAGAGATAGAGAGAGAGAGGGGTGTTTCCATGTACATATTAAAAATTAGACAACACATTTTGGGCAAGTAATAGAATCAACATGAAAGATAAGTTTTTCCAAAGTAATGTGCAGATAAAACATCAATAATTGGTGCTTAACATCAATAATCAGTGCTTTCTTGCCATGTTAAGACTGTAGAAGGATGAAAAAACATATGTATATTATACAAATAATAGGATCAATAATAAAGTTTTCCAAAATATCTTCAATAGTGACATCATAATAGGGAATATAAAGAACATAGCTTTACCGATGCGCAAAAAACTAAAAAAACTGAAATTGTCATTAAATGCATTATTAAAGGCACATAAAATCTGTCAATGAACATGGTGACACTAAAGCTTTCATTGATGGTTCTATATATTGTTGGCATATGTCTACTTAGAAATGGATGTCAGTGTATTTTGTTGTTTTACTGATGTTGCAACCATCAGTAAAAAGACATTTTATACTAACATTTTGTGTCTGTCTGTAATTGGTTGTTTTATTGATGATAATCCTTCGTTAGTAAACACATCCTTTTACCAACAAAAGCTTACACATGATAAAAGTCACTTTATATTGATGTTTTCTGTCTACCAGCAATAGTTGGTTTTACTGACGGACCTCTCATGTCAGTAAAACATTGTAATATTTTTTAAATTATATTATATTATATACAACCCAAATAATGAGAATACAAAAAAACCATTCAATTAATGGATAACAAACCAAAACTATAATTATTCTATTATACATAACATATTCTTGGTTAGACATACAAATGAATTGTTATTCTCTTCAATAACGAACATGTTAAGAAAATACATGAAAACTGAAATAAGTCCAAATTTTTTTTTGATAATTATAATTCATCTTCCATATTAAGATGATACTTGTACATCACATTCGGTACATGAAAGAAAGTCCAAGAGTAAGGACTTCAACTTTTGTCTACATGCATCAATAGTGAAAATTAGGAGGTGTCGAAAAACCGGCATAAAAACATAAAATATGTTACAAGAAATGATAGGGATATTTTAACATTAATATATTTGAGACTTAAATGGATAATCCTGTCAGCAAAGCCATGATTTGATTTATATGATCTTTAAGCATATCTACCTTTATATATTTAACCTATAGCTTAGGAACCCTAGCACAGATTGTCTCGAGCTCAAGTACTCTAGCACATGTTATTTTGAGCTCATCATATCTTGCAGATTTCTCTTCAAGTATAATTAACTTTCCTTGTAGAGTACTAACGCGTTTTTTTAATGCTATGCTATATTTTGTACCTTAAGTTGACTCTTGCTTGTAGTTTCAATAGAAAACTATGAAAGTTTCACACCTAGTGTTTCCATTGTATGTAGCCAACCATGTCCATCTTCTACCATCACTTGGGATAACACATCATTACTGCCAGGTGAGTCAGTTGCTTCCTTAGATAAAGTAGTTGTAACACCCAAAAAATTTAGTCCCATATTAAAGATTGTGAGGGATCTTCAAGGGCTTATAAAAAGGTTATTAATTAGATGGTTGTCTTGGTTCCTAGCCTTTTTAGGATTAGAGCCGAAACTGCTAGGAAGCCGGTTCGGATCCGTCAAACCAAGGGCCTAAACTTAGAAGTGGGTTGGGTTGCTACAGTGGTATCAGAGCCAGTTCAATACTTGGACGTGGGGTCCCACATGCACGGACGCATGTACCTTAAGTGAGATGAATTATAACACCCCAAAAATTTAGTCATGTATTGAAGATTGTGAGGGATCTTAAAGGGCTTATAAAAAGATTATTCATTAGATGGTTGTCTTAGTTCCTAACTTTTTTAAGATTGGAGCCGAAACTGCTAGGAGGTGGGTTGGAATCCACCAAACCAAGGGTCCAAACTTAAAAGTGGGTCGGGTTGTTACAGTAGTTATCTTTTTATTTGTTTTTTGCTAATGCGTTACATGAAACACGGTTAGTATGCAATAACAAATCTACTCTTATGTGAGTAACAAATATATACAACATTTACTATAACATTGCTACTTTCGCTGTTAGAGTAGTTTGCATTAGTGCAGCTTTGAGTAGCAATAAAAACTTTAGCACGTGAAGACACAAGTTCATCTTCTTCAAACCATATAAAGGAATATGTCAAATTGAGTAGTTGATATATGCATAGTTAATTATTATTTAACTAGAAATTTGAACTCAAAATAATGTCAAGTTATAATTTACCTTCTTCGCTTTAAATCATACAAAATTCTAAGTACCTATGGTCTATTGGTACTTCAATTGTGCACGATTTTTTAGTACTTTTTCACTAACTTCCCATAAATTGTTACATCATATATGATATTACATCGATTTATACTAACTTTTTTCTCCTCTTCATCAACATGCTTCATCATAGATTCCAATTGATCATTTAAAATCTAGTGCCTAGCAAGTTAGATTTTACGAGCTTCAAAAGTTTGAAAATGCTTGTATACTTTCCTCAATTCATATCTCCACGATCTAAAAAGGTGTCTGTATTATGTAATGCACACTTGTGTAGGACCAACTTATGCAAGATATTGTTCTACTTCCTTATGATTGAACAATATATACCTATGCACTTGTTGATGGTTAAGGTGTCGAAAGTTATTATCTCTAATGCACCTTATGAATGATCCACTCAAGTCGCACTGGATTGAACTTTTGAATTCACAATAAGGTTTTCGTTATTCCTTTCGGGCCTATTGAATCTTGTTTCAATACATAAAAATATATTGAATAAAATATCATGCACTCATACGCTACATATCTCTCTACAATGGAACATTATGGTTAGCTTTATTATGTACGTAACTCTCAAGTTCCGTACCTACATAATAGAAAACCAAGAACATGAACGTAAATAATCAAGCACAACTAACAAGTACATGACAACATACCAACGAAATAGCTTTTTGTTCATTTCTTTCAAGTCTAATCGAGCATTCAAATGATTTTTGGAATTTTTGTTCATGTTCAACAATGTACCAATAATGTTGTCACATATGTACTTTTCAATGTGTATGACATCTAAATTGTAATGTAGCATGGTTTGTTTCTAATATGACTATGTGAAGAAGATACTCATTTTTTTCCAGTTATGTATAAACATTTGTCTCAACGTGAATTATCTCTCATTATTGTCAATGTCACCTGTTGCAGTAATTCACTCCTAGATAGCAGAATTGAAGCCAATTTCATTTCCTCATTACCACCAAATAAATGACAAATTTTTTTATATCTATAACTCATAAGAAACCAATGATGATGCCTTATGTAACATCTTTTTTTGTGTGTTTTAATATGTAACTAACAATATCAACGTAACATATTGGACACGCTAGCTTGCCTTTAGTACTCCACACTAATAGATGAACATATCCTACAAAGTCATGTGTAGTCCACATCAAAGTGACAGGTAGTTGAAAGTATTCTCTTCTATGAATAACAAATATGCATACCCCATCACTCCATAGTGTTAATAATTCATCTACAAGTGACTAAAACAAACATCACCGTCAGATGTATTGGGAACAATTGGTCTATGTACGAACAATGATAATATGGTACAAGGTTGTTTCATACACATCTAAGGTGGAAGATTACAAATAACTAACATAACAGGTCAAATATTGTAGGTTGATGTCATAGTTCCAAATGGATTAAAATCATCGTTTACTATACCAAGTCATACCTTTTGAGCATGTCCTACAAAAGATGAGTTCATTTCATCAAAACTATTCCACGTCAATCCATCTATTGGGTGTCCCAACACTTTGTTTTTAACACGAGTTTCAAAATGTCATGTCATCTGCCATGCAACATCCAATATTAAGAACTTCTATTCAACAATGCAAGTGAAAAATAACACTGAATCTTGATAGGTGTCTTATTTTCTTTATAGATACCTTCAGGGTAGATTGATTGTCAGTGTCTTTCCATCGTGATACACCACATTTGTCATATGTATCTTTTGAAAGGGACTCGTGCCTATACAATACGTTGTTATTCAAGTACATCTATCCTTTCACTATTAATCTTCACTTTTGCAAAGATTACCTCATACATGATTTGTGGTAACTACTCTCCATTAGGAAAGACTTCATGCAATAAATTAAAAAACACACCAATGCTAGAATCTTCATATGAAACATGCATATTAAAAAACTCTTTTTTATATGTTTGCTGCAGCCTAGATAAAGTTCTTTTGTATCTCTACTCAATCTTTCATATAAGTTTTTTCATTCTTCAATAACACGGTTGACAGGTCTAGCTAAAGCAAATACATCTTCATGCATGTCAAAACACATCATCTTACACTTCGTGCATGTTTTCAAAGTACAATCCAATAGTTGGTTAACTTCTATTGCAGGTGGCAAAACTGATTACCCATGAAAATGTCACCGAACATGA
This sequence comes from Nymphaea colorata, assembly GCF_008831285.2. Lineage (NCBI taxonomy): Eukaryota > Viridiplantae > Streptophyta > Magnoliopsida > Nymphaeales > Nymphaeaceae > Nymphaea > Nymphaea colorata. Next base: position 23,896,385 of record NC_045144.1, on the reverse strand, counting down.
TTAAACGAATCCATAACAAATAATATGATCTAATGCATCAAGTACATTGTGAGACCTAAAATTATTGCATTTCATGCATGGACATCACATTCTTCCATTGGCAGTGACATTATTAGCACTCGCAAAATCAAGAAAGTTATCCACATCGTTCAAATATTCTACACTATCTCTTTTCTTTGCGATCTAATTTTGGTCTTCCATATTATAAGAACTTCGATCTAAATAATCACCCATAAGTGGATAAGAAGTCAACTAGTAGACAACTATTTGTTAATGAATAGTGCATAGGAGGCCGACATCAAATGTGTATGTATTGCGTAAAAAAATATTTCATATGTCCAAGCTACATGAAAATTTAAAAGAAAACAAAGACTTATACATTGATTTATGGAATAAATCAAGTCATTTGGAAATCTCTAAGCTAAAATGCACTTAAAAAAACTTAAGAAATGTCCTCATGATACTAGTGCTTCGTCCATCTGCAAAGTAAAAATCATTAGGTTTTGGATCATACAAATTATGGCTGAAGAAAATTGTGCAATAAAGGGCCAAAGAATTGTTGATTTCTCCTTTTTTATGACTTACAACTAATATAACTACAAACTGTTTGAGAGGGACTCTGAGACTAGAGGACTTGTATTTTAACATTTGAATCCAAATCAGACTATTACATGTGAATAGTATTAGGTTGCTATTATTTTCCAAAACACGCACTGTGTTGCTGTCCTGTTTGTACATAAATTCACAGATAAGCAAAAACAGGTTCACCAAATCCCACCTCATTTTCAATGGAACAAAAAAAACATGTTCAAATAAGAAACATTGCAAAATTTCTAATATCAATCTTGAGCGAGCAAAAGAAAGTATTTCATCATACTGTCAAGACTAGAATGGAAGCCTCTCGCTCTCAGTTTAGCGTATTGCAGTTTGCCACATAGCTACTTCAATGCAGCCCAAAAAATGCTACGAACTAAAACAAATAATTATTCAGCTAACTATCATATAATCCTTTAAAAATTCTCAATAGTCTACAATTCCAAATCAAATTTTCTCATAATCAAGTGTTCCAGTATCAAATCCAATCTTGTCTGTCTTCTCTGGTGTTGTTCATGCAAAACTTGGTGCTCTTGACATTAAAAAAAATTACGTAAGCAATAAAATTATATTTCATATTTGCTGAGAATGCATATCAAGATACAAATTTTGAGCTGATTAGGCTTTGATTTCGTTACAGAAAATCACGTTAAAGTCTAAATTCAAAGCTAAGCTCAATCAATCACGTTAAGCAGCATTTTTAAGGTTACCAGTTAATTCAGATATAGTCCATTATTCAATCCAAATCCAAATTCAAATAGCCTGATTCAATAAGGAAATTTTAGATGCATTTAGTGGTAAGATGTGGATACATATAAGTTCTCCTTAATTAATCTAATAAATGGCTGACCTTCATGGAGGTTGGAATCCAATTACAAGTAAAAATTCAGATATAGTTTTATATATTTTGCATTTAATTCCGGGTTTTACAATGTGTTACGGGAAAGCTTCGGGGTTCATATTATTCACTAACCTAGTTTTGATTGTCTCACAAACACGCCTTAAATGGCATTTTGGAGAAAAAAACGGCATTTTGCCTCCAACTTGCTGTTTTAATTTGTCAACCAAGTGCAGCTTTACGTTTTTTTCGAAATCATTTGTTTAAGTTCGACATACTTGTGGTTTGTTACTGTTGAAAACTATAAAGTTGCTATCTGTTTCTATCATAAACATTGATACCATCATCACATAAAGTTCCACAGTATTATGACTTATTCATAGATTGGGACATGAATTCGCTTTAAAGGCTACTGGACTATTACATTCTCTTTTGGAATTGAGGCCAAACAAGCTCATCAAAACATGACTCATTCATAATGAAATTTTTGTTCTTGATGTTCTGCTAAAGGCATGCATTACAAGAACAATATAGCGTATACTCCTACAATGATGGGTTCTCCTTTTCAGTTGCATGTGACAAAACACCATTTTTGGTCATCCACGATATGTTTTTGAGTCGAGTTTGATTTCATTAGCTTAAGCTTGACTTGGTTCGAGCTCTTAAAACTCAAACTCAACTCGATTAAGACTAAGTCAAAGAGTCAAGCTCTTAAAACTCAAACTCAACTCGATTAAGACTAAGTCAAAGATTGGTTAGAGACGAGCAAAGCATTTTATTAAAAATTATTTAAAAAAAAACAAAGGCAACACGTAGATTTGAAATGGAACCTGCCATATACCAATCAGTGCATGCCCATTTGAGCGACCAACTTTTTTTAATAACTTTTAGAGACATTTTATATATTTTTCTTTTTAAACTTAATCCAGTTTAACCAATCGGAACCCACTTAACTTGAGCTCTATTTATTTATGCTGTCGAGTTATTTTTTAGCTCAAACTCTACTCGTTTCGTTTAATAAACAAATTGAGTTCGAGTCAAGTTCGTCGAGGGAGTCTAGTCGAGGTCGAGTTGCATGTGACACAGCACCATTTTTGGTTGAGGAGGACGCCATTGCTGAGGCCATCGTGAGCTGTTGAGGAGGATGCCATCGTTGTGGCCATCGTGAGATGTTGAGGAGGACACCACTTAAGAGGTAAGCATTTTTCCCCTTTGTCCTCTCGATCATCCCTTGTCCAGACATTGATTTGCCAAACTTATTTTAATTTCCCGAATTTCTCCTGCCAACAGGATGTCTGATCAATCATAGTCCGTTTGCTCTCCATACCATCAGGCATGGCCAAACCATCAAGCCCCTTGCCTCCATTTGCCATTCAAGCATCAGGTGATGGCCAGATTTCATCTTAGCCATGATCGCCTGGCCCTGTGAGGAAGAGGTATTCATTTTAGCCCTTCATTTTCTGGTATGTTCTATGAAGCAAAGAGAGACCAGCATTCGGCAGTAGGACTTGTGTAAATTTTCAATGCATTTTCTCCTTTTAGATCATGCGAGGAACTAAGACACACTCTTACCCAATCTCTCTGTCTCTCTCTCTAAGGCTGTCGGAGCAGTCCTTTCTGTAGCTGCGTTGGCTACGGGAGCTGTTACGGCTTCCTTTTTCCGTGAAATCTCTATTTAACGAGACTAGAACAAGAGACACTCATCTTACTCAGTTGAATTTCCTCAGTTCGATGTTTGAACCACAAACTGGACCAACATGAGCAGCAAGACAGGAAGAGGCAGAGGCCTCACTGCATCATGCAGATAAAGAGAGAGAGAGAGAAGGGGAGGAGAGTTAATTTCTAAGTTAAATTCTAAGATCAATCCACTTCTAACGGATAATAAAGGACGTTTATCGCAGCACTCTACTTCTGAAAGCTCTTGAAAACTGCGCTGTTTCTATTGGTTTATGCAGATAGCCCATTGGGTGGAGAGAGAAAGAGGGGTTCTAAGTTCTAGTTCTGCTGCTGCTGACCACGACGACGGAAAACGAAGAACGAGCTAAAAGGTAAATTGAAGTTTCTGACGAGTCATGGCGCTCTCAGGTTGTCTTTAATCTTCTTTCTAATTGTGAAAACAAGGACCTGCTTGATTTCCATTGAGGAAAACTCCTTTTTTTTTCTTTTCCTCTTCTCAATTAATTTGTTAAGTTGTCTTCGTTGTTTGTTTTAGCGTCTTAGCCCCGGCCTCTGATCCTTTTCTTTTTTCAGCGTCTGCAAAATTCTTTTCTGTTTCTTTAGTAATTCTGATGCCCAGTTCAGTCGGCGATTGAGTTGTATGTCCTTAGTTGCATTCTTGTTCTTGCAGTTAGAATTTAGGAGTTAATTTTCAAATGTATTTTATGCTATTGTTAATAATAGATAAATAGCATTTCTTCGGCAATGGTTACAATTTCTACATATTTTTTGCAATTTTGATATTCTTAAAATGTTTGTTTAACATAATAGTTTGTGTTTGCATGTTTCTGATCAAGTGATTATCTTTGACTCCAAATTTTTCCACGGAGTATATGGTTTTTGTGACATCACGGTTACCACCACTTACCAGCAAATATGAATTCTGACCATAGTTACCAGCAAATTGGATAGATCTAATAGGCGGTTAGCGAAGTAACCTCCAATAATCGTGACTTCACATTTGTTGATGCCATGGACACTTGACTGGCGTCCTCCTAACCTCCAAGGGCATGGTTGATGCTGTAATGCTGGGCTTGTCAGCAAGAGTCAGGGTTAGTCTGACATGGCTTTTGCTGTGCTTTTTCCTCCTCTACTTTCACTGCTTCTACTGTTTTTGATTAGCAGTGGTATTCCTATTTAGACTGTGAAACAACACAAGGTGTGAACTTTTTTCCCTCAACGAAAAGGGATTGGAACAAGATGCTCAACGAGTATATTATAGCATACTTTTAGGGCTGAAACAGCTCAAAGAAGTTTTTTTTCGGTAATATCATACTGTTTATAAAGGTACTATAGCATGTTTTGACTTGATTGAATACTTTTTGATTGGTGGACTTACCTAGGCTCTATATCACATGCGTGCGGGTATGGTACGGGTTCGAACACCACAATTTTGAAAATTGTGGGTACACGGGTATGACAAATTTTATATTCTCAAAAATGATAAAATGAAAAAAAAAAAACATTAATGGTTTACATTTATATCTCATAAGAAAGTCTCAAACCGGATGATGCCATCCTTTTCATGTAAAATTGAAGCAATGTCAATAAAACTGGGTGATGTCATGCTTTTCTTTTTCTAAAAGAGTTCTTGTTCTTTCTTCAACTGATCCAAACTCTCATTGTGATATCTTTACATACTTGAATTCCCTGTGCTTGTTTTTTTTAACAGATGCTCTTTCACTCTTGTATATGATCCATTAAACTCTTTCTCACAAAAAGAACAAATAAAAACAACATTTCCACCACCGAACACTTGAACCTTCCTACTTGCTGATTAATTACTCTTTCTTTAGGGTACATATTTGTTATTCAAATCACCTCTTCTTTTGTTCTGATTATTTATGGCATCATTCATAATTTTATAAAGCATACCGATTAATGTCTTATGAGTGCTAAATGACAATATATTGTGTTGACATACAAAGGCACCCGACAGTATAGTCAATTGCTTATCATTTATGTTACACTCATTGCTTCATACTCATGTTTATGAGTATGCAGTCAGCATTGCCATTGGAACTAGTACAGTTGGTGCTCCAAAGCATTTTATCAACAATGGTCTTTGCTCCAAAGCATTTTCTCGACACTCAGTTATCCCATGATTTTGTGGTAAACAATTTAACTCTGTTATTTCAAACTAGATGGCCCTGATTTTATAATGCATGCACTTCAGTAGCAATATGCAGCTATGCTTATGATGTACTTAGAATTTTACTTTGTGTATGCATAGCTGCATCTAATTGCTTGAGTATGTTTTTTCCAATTTTCTACTTTTTTCTATACTTTTATGAAGGATTTCATTCCATAGATTTGTTGAAGGCCATGTACATATTGTTTAGTTTCTTCTACACAAATGCATGTGTATATGATTAATTTCAATATCATCTTCTTAAGCCGAGATGCCTCGTAAACCGAAAGCCACAGTTGTCCCTGTTGTGGAAATAGCCCATGAAGGATCTTCATCTATTGGTATGTTTAGTTATGACTTGACTCTTGTAAATTATTACTAAATGTTGTATTTCTCATATTCGTTTATGTTGACTTTATTAACTTGTGTATTACATGTACAGAGCAAGGCACTAAAAAAAAAAAAGAAAAAAGAAAAAAAAAACGTGGACCTAATCGTGTTATGAAGGTAATGAAGTTGGGTGATGGTGAAAAACTTAAGGTTCACCACAGGTACCTTGGTCAACCTATTGGTAAAGATGCAAGCATGTTATTCAAGTATATGGGACTTCTTGTATGAGATGGTCGCTTAGCACCTCTTACATACAAATTTTGGAAGGACATGCCAAAGAGCTACAAAAGAGGCATAAGACATCGTGTTAAGGTAGATTTTTATGTTTTTATAGAAGGTAGATTTTTATATTTTTATAGATTTTTGTAAATTTAAATAAATATTTTTTGATCTTTATTGTGCAGGAAAAATTCAAGATTCATAAGTCTGGTAAGAGGTGGATGGTTAAAACTCGTGGAAAGCAATGGAGAGAATGAAAGTGCACACTTAAAAGAGAACACTTTGACATTCATGAGAGACATGAAGTTCAACATAAGGATTGTGGCCCTAGGGTTGTGCCAAGCCAATGGGATGTATTAGTAGAATTTGGAACTCTCATGAAGGAAAGGTATAATAAATGCATTTGCATTTATGCAATATATATTATTAACGAGATGCCATCTTTTTTTAAATTGAAGAAACTACGTAAGAAAAGCAAGGATAGTTGTGCGAAGAAAAAGTATTCTCATACCATGGGCAGCAAAAGTTTGGATGAGTTCGTAAGAAATGGTTATTGACGAATTTTATCGAGCTTTACATTTTATTTATTTATTTATTTATTCATTGTTGTAATGTAAAGGAATAAGTTACTTTGTGTTTTTTTATGTTAGATGGCAGAGAAAGAAGATGGATTAGAGCCAAGTAGAATTGAAGTTTTTATGAGAATACATACAAGAAATGGTGAATACATTGATCAAAAGTTTGCTCAAATAGCTGTATATTCTTTATTTACGTCTAGTGGTACTTTATCTTAGAAAATTTATTTTTACAGGCCAAATTCATGGAGAGACTATCTCATTCAGATGGACGATCACATGTGACTGATGATGATATTTTTGCACAAGTTATTGGAGAAGAGCAACATGGTCGTGTGCGTACTAATGGATTAGGTCGCACTCCTGCAGACTTTTTTGGCTCACATCCAACCAAGATTAAATTAATAAAGGAATCTATGACGGCAAAAAAAGAGGATTGAGAACTTATAGGAAAAAATAGAGAAGCTTCAAAAGATGATGAACAACTAGTAGCAGAAAATCAATAATTAAAAGCAAGCATTGGATAAATTTTGACAATGATGAGAGGCAATGGTAGAAGCTTTTTTCATGCATCACTGGTGCGTTTTAATTAATGACATTTTGATATATGTTATAGTTTTTTTAATGTCAAATAAATTATTTTTCTTTTTATGTTGCCTTATGAATAGGATGGTAAATGAATAATTTTGAAGCGAAGCTACATGATCGGAGATCTAGAGTATGTTCATATTTAAATTAAAGAGAGTGAGTGTTACTTACTAATGATTTTTTCGTTGAATTTGCAGGTGCGATGCTTCTGTTTCTGATCATACCTGTTTTTCTTTTCATGTTACAAAGTTGTTTTGTTCACTGTCTCATTTGATGAACCAAATCACACAAACATTTTTTATAGTTTACAAGAAATATCCAATGATAGAAAATGTTACTTCTAGATTTGACAAATTTCTCATGCCAATTTTTCAATATGTCAATGTTAGCAAATTAATTTCTTTGTATTCTTAGATAGATGTTCACTGGTCTTTGTGTTCCTGGATACACTGGTTGTGGAGTCTCAAACTTGTTGCAGGACCGCAGAGAAAAAGGACCATTGCCTTTTCTGGTCTTTCTTACGTTTTACCCCCGAGTCAACTAATAGTGGCATAATCTGCTTTTGTTAAAGCTTGCAGGTTAAAATGTGTGGTTTTGAGCATAGAGTTTGAAGCTAAATCAAGATCAAATGGGGTCCATTGAAATTGCAAATTGACTAACTTGCCGATATTTATGGTAATGCTTGGTATAAGCTTAGTTTTTTTTGGTTCTCTTATTAAAGATTCTGAATTACAAGTTTTAACTCCCATCGCTATTCTAATCATGCACTTTTAAGCATGCTGATTTTTGTATCTGTCAGGAACATCCGTTGGAAGTAAGTATATTTCTTATTTTACAAAAAGTAATTTAAAATGTGCACTCCAACCTTTGGTTTCCCTCAAGTATCATGGGTGAGAAAAGCTAGAGAGAGAGAGGGGGGGAGAGAGAGAGAGAGAGAGAGAGAGAGAGAGAGAGAGAGAGAGAGAGAGAGAGAGAGAGATGAGAAATAGAGATTTTTTTTTTTCATGTGAGATGTCAATTGAGAATGTTGATATTGATATTGTACGGAAGTAGATTACATCACATGTTCTTCATCTGAATGAAAGTCAGGTAGTATTTAGATTTTGAGAATGACATCAGAATAGTTGTGGCTTGCATAGATATTTTACATATACGTAGTTAGCTATACTCTTATAAAATGTAAACAAATCTCAAGTTCATTATGAAATGCATGTTCAGATGCCGTATCAGTCTACCATCAAAGACATATTTATGGTTCAGTCAGTCAGAATCTGGGTTGAAGGTAATCAAAAGCTAGTCTTTGTGGTGAGGGTTAGTTAAGCTCTCAGGTTCAGAGAGAGAGTGCAATCTTGGGATGCAGAAGAGTTTCTGCATAATATTTATCTGAGAACAGTATTTGAGAACAGGTTGCTTGCTAAAGGCTTGTTTTACTATCATGTGGAGAAAGCCAAAAGAGTTGTAAGACAATGCAGCTGCTGCGGGCTATTGTTAAAATGCTCTATACGTTTAAGGTCTTTTTAAGAATAAACATGTGTAGCTGAATTTTATTTGCTTGTGTTGCTTTGTAGTGCTGGACAGCTGCTTCCATGCTGAAATATGATGCTAATCATGAAGCATATGTTCTGCTTGTGAAACAGCAGTTGCAATTCAAGTGTGAAAAAGCAGAGGTCATGTTTGTCTATAAAAATTTGAGATCTCGTGAAAAGAATGAGTGAACTTGTATGCCATAATGGAAATCTGGCTTCTACCATTCATGGTAAGTCCTCAATTCCATCCACTTTTTTGGTGGATGTTGATATTTCAACAGTTTCTCTCTTAATTGTCTTTCTCTTCCAAGTAACCATGAAATTTTCATGTGATATCATGATGACTATGCGATGGTCTTTGTTGGAACAAGTAACACAGTTCAGGTGCTAAAAGTTGGCAATGACCTGAGCAAATCCTTGCTTTTCAGCAGTATAATGGAATGTTCTTGTCCTACCTCATTTCTAAACAGCCAAGTCTTAGAAACAATTTTAACCATTATATTGTTGGCATGTTTCTGAATTTTTCTCAGATTATTTTGGTTTTAGTTGCAGAAAAGAATGGTCCTCTTCTGTGGGAAATGAGAGTTGGAATTGCAAAGGAGATAGCAAAGGGATTGGCTACTTGCATGAGTACAGCCCCAAGAAGTATGTTCACAGTGGTCTGAAACCTACAAATATACTAGTGGGGATGAATATAGAGCGCTACATATCAGATTTCGTCTTAGGATGGCTGGCAAATATAGCAGGTGGAACACCAAGAATGCAGTCTGACAGGTATGAAATTGAGAGCAAGCAACAGTAATCTTCTGATTCTGCAGCCAATTTAATTGTTAGTCCTAGATCTTTACATCAAGCACCAGAAGCTTATCGCCTTATCTGTCTCTAAATCTGTCTTTTTCCTTGTGTTGTAGCTTTTTTACTGCAATCACGATGAAAATATTCTAATGATTTTTGTTTTGCAATCTTGTTTAACAGATTTTTCCTTGCATTGTAGCTTATCACCTTCCGAGATTCAATCATCGCCATACAACAAAATTGGGCTGTCGACGGCGTCGATGGATCGAGATGGGTCAGTGCATTCTTGAGTCTCTCTCTCTCTCTCTCTCTCTCTGTGGAATTGAGTTTTTGGGTATTAGCTTTTTCTAATTAGTTTGGACTCTTCTGGTTGGTTTCTGTTGTTTATTGTTTGTGCACATGTTTGGGGTTTTGTTGAGAATTTTGTGTAATCTGATAATGGAAGCTTATTTTGACATGGTTAATTAATTCTTTTGTTTTGGGTGGTTCTAATGGTCTTGTTCTCTGGGTGTTTTGGATTTATTTCATGGTTTTTTGTTTTATTATTATTTTTTTGACTTATATCTACCATGTTCTTGTATTCGAGCTGATCCTCTCTTTTTTATATCTTTCTAGCTGCGCTGATCGTTTCCGTCAATTTACATGGTTTCCTGTGTCGGTCTTTTGTTTCAGTTAGAGTCATTCATGTCATCTTCTCTTGTGACTGGGAAGTTATTCATTGACTGATTTTTGTTAGTTTCTTTGGATCTATTGTTCAAGCGGCTTGGCGCCTGCCTCTTCTTTACTTTTAAGTTCAAAGTTGAACGATTTGGGATTATGTTTATGGTTGTCCTATCCTTCTCTACCCCTGTGAATATTTTCCACCTAGCTGGTTCATCTACAATTGTTTCTTGTACTCTAAATTTATGAATTTTTGCTAGTTGTTCTATTCTTTTTCTTATTCTGATTTCTTGGATTTGATGGTTTAGTAGCGACTGAGTTTGTATTTGGGTTTCTACATGCTAGCGTAGGTTCAGTGTTGTTTGCTCCTACGTAGAGATCTTAGGAGAATGACGTAGAAGCAGAATCAGATATTCTTGGTTCAAGTGCGTTTATGGAAAATTTGTTCAATTTTTAGATTTGTTTGGGGAATTTTTTCATGGTTTGGACCTTTTATTGGTATCCCAAAGCCAAGTCAGATATAATTGGATCCAAAAGATGTACATCTTGATGGAGTACTAAAATTTGACCAAAATTTTATCTATATATTTATTTGAGATTAATATATATGCACTATAACGGGGATGAATTTGTAATAGGGATACATTTATATATATATATATGGTTGGAATAGTAAAAAATTTTCTCTATATATTTATTTGAGATTAATATATATGCACTATAACGGGGATGAATTTGTAATATGCACTATATATGTGGTTGGAATAGTAAAAAATGCAGTTAAAGCCGGCATTTATAAAACGCCGGCAATGAGAAACCAAAACTACCATCTTCGACAACGACTATCAATATGTGGATGAGTCTCGTGGACATTGATAACGAAGACAACAAATTAGTCATTGGACTAAGTTCAGATAAATCCTTGTCTACCTTTTCCAATAGATATGTCTCGGTCCAAATGTAATTTTATGGAGCCGGCTCTCAAAAATAGCATACCATATCTAGATCCAATATTAAATCTAAATGTGTCTCCCTTGCTAATAGCACAACTGGAACAACATGCTAGTTGGAATATCTGTACCATATCTACCTATCATCACTATGAATATACGACCGGAACTTTGACGGTGGCCGGTGGAGATGGGTGCACTCGTCACTGATCATCGGCCCAATAGCTCAAGTCGGTAGTTGGTACGTTGGTCGCCGATGGTAACGAACATAAATTTGGGGGCAGAAGCAGAGCGAACAAGAAAGCGGAAGCAGATCGGGAGTAATGGTACCATTTACTGATGCAAAGAACAAAATCGACTAAAGGCATCCATATTGTCACACATGGAGAAACCATCGTAACACAGATAGCAGACGTCAGTGAACTCAAACATACACTGATGGGGAAGAAAAAATGTCAACGGAAAAGAGATTCAGGGGCAAAAATAAGAGGAGTGTATGGAGAAGAAAAAATGTCAACGGAAAGGAGATTAAGAGGCAAAAATAAGAGGTCGTTTAATAATTGTCTCATTAGACGGAACGGACGGACATCCACAGGATGTCTTGTTTACCAGACCACTCTTTTGTCTGTCTTGTCAGTCTTCTGTCCACTGTTTGGATAATTTAAAAAACAGAAAATTAGCGTTTGGATTGCATCAATTTGTTTTGTCTAGTGTTTGCCTTTTATTTTGTTTGTTTGGCCCATTCTTTGCACACATATATATATATATATATATATATATATATATATATATATATATATATAGAGAGAGAGAGAGAGAGAGAGAGAGAGAGAGAGAGAGAGAGAGAGTTATTAAGCCAAAATAATACAAATTCTATATTGATAACTTGAACAACTTATTATAATCAATCATCAAACATGCAACAAAATTCATGATTCATCAAGTAATTATGATTCATCAAGTAATTAGCTCCTCCACCTCCATCTTTTTTCTCTTTCATGACTTTTCGCCTGCAAATAAATAAAAAAAAAACTCATACTTAAAAATGATAAATCATCAATGAAACATGTACTTTCACCAGACATTTTTTGTGCAAACATTTCAACAAACATTTTCTGTGCAACAAATATTCATCTCTGAATAGCCGATGAAAAATATGAAAAGGTCCGGAATCTATTTATTCTTATTGCAATTCATGTATAGTTGGTGCAAAGGTTAATCGATGTTGGTTGGAAGCAAAGCACCAAACTAGACAATGCAAAAGGAAGGAAAACAACGATTTGTGTTGTCATGTTACCTGAAAAACTAGCCATAACGTGCTCTAGGTTTAACAAATACAGACGAAATAAAAAGCTTTAGGAGCTTCATGTTCCCGACACCCTCTCTTTCCACTGATTTCCCTCTTTATCGAGCCGATAAAGCTTCGCCTTCCTGAAAAAGACAACCATGTTGGCATAAAACCCTTACGCTTGAAGAGACCTTAAGCCCAAACAAACGATCGGAAGGCTCCCTTCACATACATATTGAGAAGAACTTCTTCGTCCTCCTCAAGCTTGACAATCGGCTGCATGACTGCTGCGGTGTCCTCGTCGTCTCTCACGGCCTTCGATGTCACCTCCTTCGGCTCATTCCTCTCCAAATTATCTGTATCATGGATAATCGGTCGATCGTGCAAGGCAAAGAGTTGGGGGCAAGAGTGACAGAGCAAGTGCCTCTGGAGAGATGAGAAATAGGAAGCAATAGAGATTAGAGATTCCAACCATTCCTAGCTCAGAACAGCGAGAGGGGGAGGAAGGGCAGCGGGAGAAGTGGGAGAAGTTGAGGGAGGGATAGAGGACAGTAAGAAGAGTTAGGGAGATCGAGCCGTGTACTGTGCTCTCCGTTCCTTCATTACCCTTGAACACTCCAAGACGGGCGAAATTTATACCCCTTGTCCCAATGTCCCCCTTGTCTGCCTTGCGGCCAACGTTTGATGGTATTTAAAAAAAACGGAACTTGTCGTTCTGTTCTTGCTTGTTCCAGCCTATCAAACGACGTCTAAAGGTATCATTTATTTAAGCGAATAACAAAACCATCACTAAAGGCAGCAATATCTTCACGCATGGAGAAACTGCAAGTCAAACTACACTTTATAACATTACTGACATGGATAGCACATGTCAGTGTAAGTGAGATGGGGAAGAAAAAACATCAATGATAATAAGATAAATACTGCCGGCCTTTCATGATGTCACTAAAAGTCAAATCCTTACTCATGTGCCAGACACACATGAGTAAAACTATACATTTTGTGAGCAATTAGGGGTGGAACTAGGGGTGGAGCAAAAAAGATTTTCATGAGAGAGACCAAAGTAAAGTTTCTATGTTCTGACACGGACCAAAATATTATTTTTCAAATTTTTTGTATAGGATAATTAATTTTTTTTAAAATTTACATGTAAATTTTTTTTTAAACAAAATTTTAGGTGGGGCTAGGGAGTGTGGCCCCACCCTTGGCTCTGCCCCTGCGAGCAATAGGAAGGACACCATTATTGATGGATGCTACGTGCCCACATTAGTGGATTAGTTGAACTGATGGGTCTGGTTGAATGTCAACGGTAACCAAATTAATATTGATAGTCTTTTTTTCAAGCGTCTGTGGCTTTAGAGAAGTTCCTACTATTGTCACAGTTAGTGGCTTAGCGATCAAAGCAAGAAAGTGACTTTGAGGCTCAAAGAGGGAAAAGGGCCGTTGCGGTCCTACCATACGCAAACCTTGCTTGACAGTCAGGGTCCCAATTGAGACTCTTTTTTTTGGCAAAGCAATCGTCGATAGTTTAGCCATGTGAGGCGAAGTTCACGAGCTGGAGAAAGCTTGTCTGGTCTGAGTTAGGGTTCCTATCATCACCACGAGGTGAGGAAGAAAAAAACACGAAGCCAGTAGCATACCTTCACCTTTTTGGTATGATTAATACTGATGACATACAAATTAGTCTTGACCTTTTAAAAAAGTCCTGACCTGCAATGAGTCTTCACCTTTTTGGTATGGTTAGTACTGATGACATACAAATTAATCTTGGCCTTTCAAAAAAGTCCTGACCTTTTTTGGTATGGTGAGTACTAATGACATATAATTCTCATCAGTCCTGACCTTTCCAGAGAGTCCTGACCTTTCAAGAACCTTTCCACATCCAAACAGCATCACATTAAAACAAGATAGACCAAGAGGGGTTACGAACGTGGTATGGATTGGCTCTTCAGGGGCAATTGTCATGGATTTTGGACACTAATGGCATCTTGATTGGTATGGTGAATGGCATCTCATTGTCCAAAATTGCAGTTGTATGCCATTAGTGTTGACTTTGACAAAAAGCTTCAATAGAAGGCTTTGCTTAAGGGAATCCAAAGTGAAGCGAGTGTGCTTATGATTTGTGGTATGGTCAACACTAATGGCATACCATTTGTTTGGAATACAATCATGAAGTTGAAAGTATCAGATATTCCTAGAGGCATACCATGAGAGAAGCTTCCTTGACCAATAGGGTAGATCAAGAAAACAGTAATAGCAGCTGCAAGCCCACGGAGCAGTAGGTTCGACATCTTCTCAAAATGGTGAGTACTAATGACATACAATTCTCATTAGTCCTGACCTTTCAAGAGAGTCTTGACCTTTCAAGAAAGTCCAAGTTGGAAGCACTTTTGACGATTTCCTCAATGTTATGGAAAGGTCATGACTAATGACAATTGTATGTCATTAGTACTCACCATACCAAAAAGATGGAAAGGTCATGACTCATTATGGAAAGGTCAGGACTCTTTGGAGAAGGTTGGTGAAGTGCAGGAATGCTGTATGACCAGACTCGAACTCGCAGAAGTCAATCACCTTATAGTGGTTATATAAAATTGTTTGACCATTCAAAAAGATGAAAAGATCATGATAAGAAAGGTATCATCATAGAACATTAGGCCATTTTCATGATTTTCCACTCCGCAGACCCCCTCTTTCTTTCTTGTTAACTCCAAATGGAGGTGCTTGTTCTGTTGGGCAGCGACAAGAAGGCAATCACGACGAGGCCGGGCGCCGGGGAGACAAAAAAAACACATTTCCTGAATGTTATGGAAAGGTCAGGACTAATGACAATTGTATGTCATTAGTACTCACCATGCCATTAGTATTGACCATCAAAAATTAGTGCTGATCATAGAAAAATTACAATTGTATGCCATTAGTACTGATTATACCAAAAATTGTATGCATTAGAGTTCCCTCACGTCTGTGGAATCGTATTTTGTTCATCCGGGAGATTGTGCTTTGTGCAATTGAAAGATAAAGGTCAGTACACATTTGAAGGATGTGCTTATGAAAAGCTTTTGGTTGTTTCAGGACATCACAATTGTTTGCCATTCTTGCTGCCCTGACCAAATCTCATTTTGTGAATAATGAACTTTTCACGATAAGTGATTCTTTGATAGGACCCTGAAGGGATATTCGAATCCACTGAGGATGCAATAGGCCGCCCAATCCAATTTTCTTCCCAAAAAACTTCCTTAAAAGGACTTCGACAAAGAATGATTTTTTTCCATCCCTGCCCGGCTAATGAACGTTGAAATAGATGAACTTCAAGCTGCTCGTGACATGACGTTGCTTCCTTTCCTTTAAACAGCGAGTGCTTTGACCCAGCTTTGCGAGTTCTTTGACGCCGAAGCAACAGCGAGTGCCATAGAGAAAAGAGCGACAACGAGAAGTGTGGAACGTCATCATCCGATGAGTGGAAAGAAACCGTCCATCATATTCACAGAGTGAGTGGACGGGAAGGCAACCCTGGGAGTCAGAGGATCCATAGAAACTGCAGCCTTTCGAACATCGGATCCATCATTTAGGAAAGTGGGGGTAAATGATCTCTTTTCTGCAACGGAAAAAACGCAGAGCAGATTTGACTCGGCACATAAAACATTCCACCTAGAGTAGCTGTTAATACAAATAACAGAAACTCTGTTATAGCCATTTCTGTACATTCAATGTATTCTACGGATAGAGGAATACATAGAGTTGAACATAGTAAAGTAAGGAATTGAAAGATTTTGTTGAAATTGTCTGTTTGGAAATTTCCCTAAAAGCTAACCATAGGTTCTTCTCTCCATCGGAACAATAGGGCGGTTATGCTCATTACTAAACTTGTGAAAGAGATGAAATATAACCAAGGTGTATCTTTTTTATTAGAGGTTAAATCGATCATTAGAAGAAGAATTAGGCAAAAAATTAGGATACATTCTGAGAAAATAAAACTTCCATTGAAGAGAGGCAAATGAAATGCTTTCATAAAAATTCTCGTAGAATCGAGAATGAAGTTTTCATTCTAGACATGCCAGATCATGAATTAGTAACTGCATCCAATCTCCGAAAAAGTTCTAATTGTTTCAAACTTTCTATTTTTGGAATGGGATTTTTACGGAATCCCCATGAAGAGGATCAATATCTATATAGACACATAGATCCATGGATCCATACATCTCGATCAAAAAATAATCAATAGAAAAAGAAAGAATCAGAGTTGATCGTTTCTCGAAACAAATGAAAAGAAAGATGAAACATAAATCATGAAGCAACTAAGCCCTCTTGGGGGCTTGCTTAAGAATAAGAAAGAGGAATCTCATGGAAATACCATGAAATGGAATAAGGTTTGATCCTATTCATGGATTAACCAAAATGTGCAAAGCTCTATTGGCCTCTGCCATTCTATGAGTCTCTTCCTTTTTGGGTATGGCATCGCCACTCCCCTTGGCAGCATCGACTAATTCGGAACTTAATTTGAAAGCCATATTTTGACCCGAAAGTTTTCGGGATGCCCCTAATAACCAACGAATGACAAGTGCTTTTCCTTGTGTAGATCCTATTTCAATGGGAACTTGATGAGTCGATCCGCCTACACGTCTTGCTTTTACTGCTATATTGGGAATTACTCCACATATTGCTTGAGGATCCACAAATCCACCACTACATATCCAGTCATTACTGATGTCTCTCTATGGCAAGTCAATAAACATAAAGCTTTTCTAGTGACATTGTTCGGCCATCGGTAAAAAACATTCTATACTGCCACCATCGCGACCAAGTCAGTGAAATCCAATTTTTACTGACGTGTTTGCTTCTGCCTGTCAATGAAAGTTGGGTTTCTCTAGTGTTACTTTAGTGTTTCTGTTGAAGATATCTCCAATATTCAAGTAGGTAGGAACCAACGTCAGTAGAATGCTTTTGACGGTTCTCTTTGTCAAGTACCTTCAGTACTGAAAGTCCACAAATAGCAGAACATACAAGGTTTTGGATTGAAATTGATCAGCCAATAAGTTTTTTCGAGAACTCAAATTCTGAAAGAAGGAAAGCAGACTACAATAAACTTATGATTGCAAAATTTACCTTAGGTTCTCCATGCACAACGACATCAATGTCTACATTTTCCTACAACTTGACTACTTTACTTACGTATTGCTTTATGGCCTCCACATATTCATCCTCAAAAATATTTTATTATTTTTACATGGTCTCCATATATTTGACTTTTTTGTTTTACCTAAGTGCTATTATTAAAGAGAGAGACCGATAGAGTAGCTACCTAACAGTTTTCAAGCTAAAGCATAGACTTCCCAATTACATTAGGCAAGTTGAAAATGATTACATATAGAAGAAGAGTATGTTAAATGAGCTAGCCCAGTTGGTGAATACCAAAAGTAACAAATTAGCTAGTTAGTCTCGACTGCTTAAATGAGTCACCTCTACATATATATGCATGCACAGGGAGTAACGAAAAGGAAAAAAAACTCATAAATACACCAACAACTAATCCAGTTGGTCAAGTACTCTTATAAATGAAAAGCATCACAACTCTTCAGCTTGTTACAAGACACTACTGAGATCCTTTCTTATACTTTGACATCAAAATCAATAAGAGTATGATGGATTTAATCTTCGCAGCTCTCATTTTTTAGTCACCGTAGAGTAAGGACAGTAAACTGAAATGTACCAACCACTTGGGGTGTGAAATCAATAATTTAATTAAAATCAGCATAATGAACATCGGTAAAAAGAAAAGCAACAAGGTTACTAGAAATTTGGGATATAGAAGAAGATGCCATGAATCATGAAATGAGAGAGAGAGAGAGAGAGAGAGGAAAAAATGATGGAGAATCCTAGTAACATTGCCTAAGGAGTTAGAAGAAATACCGTTAAGTAGAGGTGGGAATGAAGGATACAGAGGGAGGGAAAGATGAGGTCATTTTTGTGCGATGATGGAATAGTATGAGAATAAATGCAATCAACCATGGATGTTTTCTGCATGGTGGTGGAGTTCAGTTCTGCCATGAGTGCCTCCTATGAGACAATTTCTATGTCAAGGTTTCCTGAACCCACCCAAAAAAATTCATTTTGGGGTGAAAAACCAAAAATAGGGGGTGGGGGAGGGTGGGTGGGTTTCCAAAACCATGTTACAAGGACGTTGTGGGTGAAACTCAGTTCCCCAGAAACCCAATTCCCTGTTGTCCATACACATAGAAAACAAGGTCTAGATGACAAAACAAAGATTTGCCGCTCAAAACCCCCATTTGAGGGTGTCATCCAAACGCAGCCTAAAAAGTTACACCGGTAAGCAAAAACTTCGCACAAAACATCCTTGTAATATGATTACTATTACAAAAACTTGCTGAAGTTTCACTTTTACAAATAATGACATATTATTTTCAAAATTATTTTAGGTAGGCAGCTTTCTCCTCGTCTATTAGGAATGTCAATAAATTAGATTTGGATCATAAATGAACTTTTCTTTATTTGTATTTAAATCTAAGTATGTCAACATCTAATAAATATAATTTGTTAAAAGGCACATCCAATTTGATAAGATCAAATTACATTTATAGCCAATCATTTTCCTATGTTGAATTTCCCTGATTAGATCCATATCGGCCATGCCTTTAGTAACTCTCTCTCTCTCTCTCTCTTTTTCTCCCCCCTTCTGGTGGTGGTGGCAGTTGTGTTGAGAGAGAGCAGGTTGCCTTTCAATGGTGGTCTATTTCAGAGCTTGGTGTTTCCTCAACAGTATTCTTGCCGTTCATTCTAGCGTCACATCCATGTTTGCTTTGTTGATATCATGGGATCCCATCCTAGATGAAGCCAAAACATTTTTACTGATATGCCAACAAAGCATTTCTAATGATAGGCTTTGGAATATTTGTCTCCACCAATTCCGAAAGCTTAAACTTGAAGCTCTCAAGTCATTGGCCGAGGCTATCAAAGCTTGGGGATATCTGCTTTGTGCTTCTAGTGCGAGGGTTGTCATACCCTTCAAACTATTACCTTCTTCACCAACCTCACAAGCTTTCTTTCCCAATGCATCCTTGCCCAAGAGCTGAAGGCAGTATATATCCATGCATTCATTGTCTCCCTTAAGTTGGATACACTGCATGCCAACAACATTAAGTCATCCATTCACTCCCATACCTTTCCTTTCTATGCTCCAAAGTAATCAACCATTCACCCCTCATGGCAGCCATCCTCGTCTTCCCTCTACTCACGTATGGCTGTTCAGGAGGCCTTGCCCATTTGATGTGTTAATTGTGCCATGCTCAACTTTTGGTATGTGGTTAAACTATTTGTTATGTGGTCTCAGTCGATCCCACAACCATCACATCCTCTGCTTTTTCTCTCTTCGCTCAACTGCTTGTAGTTTGCTTCATCTCCTTCCAGCTGACATAACCTCATTCAGAGGTTGTTTGATTACTAACTTGCAAGGCCAAACAAACAAGAGGTCCTGTCTACCACACCACTTTCATCTTTTTATAGACAATGAAACACTTTGTCCACTATTAAATTATTTTACAAACAAAATGTCATTCCCCTTTCATCCAACATTTGTTTTGCGTCAGTCCATTTTTTCTATTCAGTCTGGCATTTATTTTATGTTCTGTTTATTATGTATGTTTTGTCTGGTGTTTGTGTCTCATTTGTGTCTCATGTCATCAGTTCTGTTCATCTCGTATGTTGTTTGACAATAAGAACATTTTGTTTTTTTGTTGTTAGATGTTTTACTCGTTGGTTTTAGAAACATTATACAAGTCATGCTTAGCATGCAAAACAATGAACATAAAAAATTTTTACGAGTTGAAACAACCATTTTATCGTTCACCATGAGATCTCCAAAATGGATTTTCAATGACCAAATTTCAAGAACAAAAGGCCATTTCTAAGCCAAACAAGCACTTTTCACACCAGCATTCACCTAGACCCAACGGGGCACCCAAAAAGTAAGGATTTTCCAAAATTTTCGAGAATTGCCTAACATTCGAGCAATTAAGTGATTTCTCAAATTTATATGAACCCAAGAGTCACTAGAGTTATCTCACTAGAGTCATTATAGTCTGAAGCCAGCTCTCCTATAGGTTAGATCAGCACCTAGAACTTGAAACTATGATCTTTAGTTCAACCAAGTCAAAACAAGTTTACTCTAATGTAAAGAAAGTTTTATCTCACTGATTTTGAGTCAGCCAGGCCAAGTTTCAGTCATATACTAACTTGCAAATTTCCATAGAGTCTTTGTCTCTTTTGTTTGCAGGGCTTTGAGCTGAATTTGAGCTCAAACTAAAAGATTGAGCTAAATTTGAGTTAGGCCATGTTCATCATGTATAAATCAAGTTTTCTTTAGTTCTGGTTGAGATCATTTATCTTGGTTTGAGTTTTAATTTAGTTTCAAGTTCTTTCTCTCTCATATTTTAAGGGTTTGAGTTAAATTTGAGCTCCGCCTGATAAAATGAGCTGAGACTAAGCTAGGGCCATGTTCATCACGTATAAATCAAGTTCCACTTAGTTTCGTATTGAGTTCATTCATCCCTGTTTGAGTTCAATTCAGTTATGAGTGTTTTCTCTCTTCTGTTTTAGGAACCTGGCCACATGTTGGCTCAGTCAGATAGAGAAAATTCATTCAAAACTCTAGAAATACACATATAGGCAAGATGGTCATTTCTTTTCTGAGCCATATTCTTCTGCATAAACATATGGTATAGACATATACCTTGGTTTATAAATTTTTTTAGTTTTAGATCCTTAATTCAAACCCATCTCTTTATTTGAACCTGTTTCAGCCCATAATCACATACAAGGGTATTTTGTCATTTGTCAATATGCACATATTTTTCATAAAAACTAACTTAAGAGCCACACGAACCGAAGTTAGCTTTTCATAAACATTTCATGGATTTGTAGGCCTAAGCCTATGCTTAGGCTATCTCAATTCCACATCAAAACTGAATTTTCCAGAGACTGCACCTAGGCTAAGTTGGCACCCAACCTAGGTCAGAACCTATTTTTTTTTCAGAAACTGAACTTGACCTAGGTCCATCCCATGTCATACTGCTTGAACCCACCTAGCCTAGCTCGAGCCAGGTCCTGGTCCCAGTCCAAATCCAAGTCATATTCTTATGTCTGGATCTCATATCCAAGTCTTAGATCTAATCTATCTTTACAGATCTAGATCCATTGTCTCCTTCCAGATCCTACATATTTCATCATAATCCAAGTTTTAATACCATATCTAGATTCATCGTCTAAAATTTTTGCTGGATCTAGACCTGGATTTGGGTCTCAGCATCAAACCTAGATCCAAGATCCACATGTTAACATAATGCACATTATATCTCAAAAATGTATCATGATTTTTTCACTCCACCTTTAATGTCCATTCACATGTAAGCACTTAAAAGATGCATAATTCTTAGTTGAGCAGTCTAGCGCACACATAAATGAAATTAGTATCTTTATGCTGTTGGGACAAACATTTTTCTAATTTATATTAAGTTCTAAAATAAGGTTTCAAAGCGTGTTTCCTACTATTTATATTCTTGCATTCTTTGTTCTCCATACTCAATGTCAACACAAATAATTTATCAAGAATCAAAGAACAACTTCTCTGTGCATGCATGGCTTTTCACGGAATCAAATTCGGAGATTGAACGAGATAACAACAAGCAAAATATGATTGAAAAAATACACTTTTAACCTACGGTTCATAGTGTTGAATAGGAGAGAGAATTCAAAAAGCTTAGTCCTAGGTTGAAAATCCCAAGGGGTTTGCCCATTCTCTCTCATATAAATAGGGCCTCACACCCCTAAATTCAAGACACACTTTAAGCTATTCTTTGAGAATCCTAAAAAGTTGGTAAAATTTCATCTCGGTACTCAAAAAAGGGGTCTATCTCAAAACAAGTTAAATTTTTAAGAGAGTCTTGGTATAAGACTTGGTTTGGGCTGTATTAGCACTCAACCTAGACCCAACCAGACTTAGCGTGAGGGGTCATGGGAGTTGGTTCAGCTAGGGTGGCAACTTCAGGTAATTTCCTTTTCCTTCTTCTATTTTTTTTGCAGTTAGTTCTTTTTCTTATGCATGTTTAGTTTAGTTTTCCTTTTATCATGTCTAGTTTAGTTTCCTTTTTGCTTTTAGCATGTTTGTTTTTCTTTTTGTTTATGTTTAGTATAATTTAATTCTTGCTTAGTTTAGCATGTTTATTTTCTAGATTATATTAATGTTATTGTCATTAGGATAGGTGTAGGGGTTAGGTATGCCTCTCTCTTTGTTGTCTCTTTATTTCAATTTAATGATGTTGCTTATATAGTTTTACTTAAGTCATGCATATAAAATTTGGTTTTCTTTTGTGCTTTCTTTAATCATGCACTGCACATATCTTTTAATATGCACTAATTCACCTTGCACCCACATGTACCACTTGTCTTAAACAGTCGGCTTAGTAGCATACCCTGTCTATGATACCATGGTGCGGCTAATTTGAAGCCGCACCCGCGTCGACGCGACGCGGTGCGGATTCGGGTGTGGGTACGACCCTGATTCGCACCCAAGACCGTCAACGCTGAGTCAGGTGCGGTCAGACGCACCCAACTAAAAATGTCATTTATTGACTCGCACCCGACTCGCGTCAAACGCGAGTTGGGTGCGGTAAAAAATGAGTCTGGCCCTTTTTGTCTCTTTTTTAGGGTTTTTTTTTTTAATTTTCAACAAATGAACAAAATTAATCGGGCACGACTTTTTTTTCCCCTTTGCTATTTGCTAACGCCTTCTTCGTTCTCTCTCTCTGCTGCGATCCCTTCCACTGGCGGTAGCTTCCTCCCTGTCCGGCAGCCGGCAATAACTTCCTCTCTGTCCGGCGACCGGCATTGGCTGCGATCATCTCTTCCGGTGGCATCCAGGTATTTCGTTTTCTCCAGCCATCTGTGTCCCTATTTTCTCTCGTTTTCTCCAGCGATGTTGTCACCATCGTTCCCTTCTATATCTGTGAAATGTTTCTATTGAGCTCTTGTGAGTCTGTGACCTTGTTCTTAGGACATCGTATTACCGTATTAGCTATTGCAGACTTGCAGAGTTGCAGTGTAGTTTAATGTTACAGGGTAGAATAGGTTAGCATCATATAAATGCTTGTCTCTACTTCTTAATTCTTATATTGGCGAAAATAGCATGCTTGATTGCTTTCTCCTTCTTTGCAAGTTTCATACCCCATGAGTGCATTACTTAATGAGTTTGGGAATGATAGCAAAGATGTTCTAGAAGATATGGGACAGTTGCATAGAGATGTTCTATGGAAAATATCTGCCCTTGAAGATTCCAAAGTTCTTATCCCTTATAGTTATATCAGATGGTGGTGCCTGCTCTTTTGTTCAGCCCCAGAAATCTGACCAGAATGCACATGATAGTGGAGAATAGAAATTAAGTAGCTTTTGCCAATTTCTTGATCCATTGTTGAGGCGTAGATTGTCTGTTTTTGGAGTAGAATCACAATTTTTGGACTTTGTGAGCCTTTACAATGATGTTAGTCGTGCTTCAGCCTTCAGGCATCTAGTGTAGGTTGGGTATAGAATATAGATTCTCAGTCAAACATGGGTATTGGTTCAAATCAGAACCAATTGCAGGTCCCAATTTCTTCAGATGGTGCCTCCACAAGTAAATCAGAGGGTGAACAACTGAGGTCCTTTTATAGCTCGTGCTATGATATGATGAAGTCACTATGCTTTCATGTCAGCCACTTATTTCTTGAATTGGGGAAAGTGATGGTGCTTCCTTCTCGACGATGGGATGATGCCACCACTTTGTCCCCATCAGCCAAGTCTATCTTATTATCTACACTTGCTTGCATCATATTGGACGACTTGAACAACAGAGGTCCTTCTGTTGGGACTTCTTCATCAAAGCCTGGATATATGCTTCATAATTTATATTCTATTCTTTGTCAAGATTATATCATGATTCTCTCTTTGTTGTTCTATTTTTTTTTTCTTGTGCCTTGGTTGATCAAAATGCTAGCTCTCCTTATGCTTGATTGGTGCTTAATGTTAAGATTTGGTTCCTTGATTTTCTCACTTGCTAACCTCTTGTCATTTATTCAATCTAAATGTCACTTGAATTATTTCAATTATTGTTTCATATCCATAGATACTTTTAAAATTAAAGCTCATTTTTCAGTGTTCTATCTGTGCAACAGTGCAAGAGCTGGTCAACACTAGATAACGTGATAAACCATAAAAGATGGCAAACAGAAGGAAGGAAAAGAAGTTGTTTCAGATTCTCCTGCAATAGGTTCTTCATCTAGTGTGAATGTGGATGAAGGTGATGTTTCAAAGTCTTCTACAGTACTTGGTGAAGCATATCCATATGAAGAACAACCACTATGGAAAGAAATGAAAGCGGTCACTAAAGATGTAGGCAGTGGTGGTGGAAATGTGTATTTTGTATGCAAATATTGTGAAACAACATTTGTAGGATCTTACACAAGAATGAAGGCACATTCGTTGAAATTGTCAGGTTATGGAATTCGAGGATGTAAAAAAATTTCAACAGAAAAAGCTCGAGAGTTCAAGAGGTTGCAAGATCGTGTTGATGCAATCCACAACAAGAAGAAAACAAGTATTATTGTGATAAATCCTAAGTGTTCTGATAGAAAAAGAAAGACTATAGAGACATGTTTTGATTCTTGCAGAAGGGCAGAAATAGATAAAGTGATTGCTAAGTTTTTCTATTCTAGCTGCATTCCTTTCAATGTAGTTAGAAATCCATATTGGAAGAAGGCTTGTACTATACTTGCAAATAGCAAATTATCAGGATATATACCTTCTTGTTTAGAAAGGTTGCGTACATCACTTCTTCAAAATGAAAAAAACAAGGTTAAACAAAGTTTAGAAAGAAAAAAGTTATGGAACACAACTAGGGTACCAATTTTTTTCTCATGGGTAGACTGATGTTCAAAGACATCCACTAATTAATTTCATTATCATTGCACGTGATGAACCAATATTTTTGAATGCAGTTGATGCATCTGGAGAATATAATGATGCTAGATATTTGAAGCAATTATTTGTAGAAACCATTAAGGAGGTTGGTCCTGATAAAGTGGTGCAGCTCATTACAGACAATGCTGTTGTATGCAAAAGTGCTGGACTTAGTTTGATGTATATTTTCCACATATTTTTTGGACTCCATGTGTTGCATACACTTTGAATTTAGCATTAAAGGACATATGCAATCCTCCAAGTGAAGATGTAGATCCCAAGGGACATGATCTATTCTCATGGATTCAAGAGATTGACAAAGATGCAAGCAATATTATAATTTTCATCGTCAATCACCAACATGCATTGTTTCTTTTTAGTAGTTATTCTGATTTGAGATTGTTAAAGGTTGCAGAGACAAGATTTGCTTCAATAATTGTCATGTTGAAAGAATTCAAAGAGTGCGAGATGCACTTATTCAGATGGTGTTTAGTAGAGAGTGGAGCTTCTATCGGGTTGAAGATGAGGCTAAAACTCAAAGTATTATAAGCCTTATTGTTGAAACAAATGGTGAGATAAAATTGCATATTTTTTGGATTTCACAAAGCCAATTTGGTGCATGTTGAGAGTTGTTAATAAAGATGAACCTATGCTTCATAATGTTTATGCAATGTGGGAAGATATGATTGAACAAATTCATTATATAGTTTTCAAGAAAGAACAAAAGGACATTGTACTTGATAATTCAGAGTTCTTTGATCACATAAGTACAATATTAGTTGAAAAATGAGATAAAAGCAATACTCCCTTGCATTGCATGACATATTCTTTAAATCCGAAATATTACTCTAAAAAATGGATTGAAGGAGCTCTTGAACGTGTTACTCCAAATCTAGATAATGAGTTAAACACTCAAAGAATGTCATGTATGGACATACTTTTTACAGATTCTTATACCAGAAAACAAGCAATTTATAAATATAACAAGTTTTTTTTAGGAAATTTTAGTTTAGAAGGCGTAGCAACAACAATAGAAGATGATGACGTCAGTCCTTTTGATTAGTGGGCATCTTATGGATTAGAAATGCCCGTGTTTCATAAACTTGCTTTGAGGTTACTATCACAACCTGTTACATCATCGTGTTCTGAAAGAAATTGGAATATATATGGTCATATACACAGCATTAAAAGGAACAAGCTTACTAGCCAACGTGCAGAGGACTTGGTTTATGTGCATTCTAATTTACGTCTTCTTTCAAGGAAAGAAAAAGAATATAGGTATTTTTTATTATGTTGTTTTGCTTTGCTCAATTTCTTATGTTGTGTTAGATTTCTTATATTTTTATGGTCAATATTTTTTATTGTTTAACTTTCATCTTTAATAAAATGTAGTTGTGGATCATCTCAATATTGGGATGTAAATCTAGATGAATTTGATCGATGAAGAACACAATTTACATACTGCTAACATGGATTTTTCTGATCCTGTTATTCCTTCTGAGGCATTCGATGATGATGATATCATTGAAAGCATTAAAGAAAATCAAGATATTGGTGGAAATGGAAGTGAAACGCAACTTTGACAATAGAGGTAATATATATTAATGTATGAATTATGAAGTATGACTGTATGAACTGCGATTTTGTGAACTCAAAACTAGAATATATTTCTTGTTGAGTGTTGAACTGAAGTCTGATGATTGATAATGATATTGATATCATGATTAGCAAATTGCAGTTTTGATGTTGTTATTTAATGATTTTGTGGTTTATGACAATTTTTTGTCATATATATTATATACATATTATTATTATTACAATACATTAATAATAAAAATAATAGTAAATACTCTCACTGCACTGCCGCACCTAAATTTTTTGAAATGTGCCGCACCGGCACCTGCACCCCGCACCTTGGTGACATAGTACCCTATGTGCATTAGCACATGTATGTAAAAATCTGAATTTAGTTTGGTCCTCATCAAGAGCCATTTCAAAATCATAGTTTTCCAAAATATTTTCAGAAATAAGCCTTTCTAAATGATTTTAAAACCCTATACCATGTAGTGGAGTCCAATCTTAGCTTAGTTCTCTAAGACTTAGCTTAGACTGATCTTAGAGCCTACTACTTATAAACCTAGTCCCAAAGCCCAATCTAGTCAAACTTTTTTAAATACTCATTCTTATGAATTGAATGAAATATATATCATACAAAACATAGATTGACTAAAGCCAAACACATTTTTACTCAAACCCATCCAAAGTAGGTTCAATGCCAGTGTAGGCAATACTGAACCCAGTTATTTTGACGAGCTTACTCGTAGCTTATTTGGATCTTGAATTGCAATTCAAAGTGTTGGGTTCAAATCATAAACTTCATCTTGATCCAAACCATGACAAAAACCTGAGCCTACCTACTTAGATTTGGATTTCATGTATGAGATTTTGGATCCCAAGTATTAGAATTTGGATCTTGGATTATGGATCTCACATCTTAGATTTTAGATCTTGGATTTTAAACTTTGAATTTTGAATCAGATTTTGCATACAAATCTCAAAACATAAACTTTAGATCATGGTTTGAATTTTTGGATCTTGAACCTTATGTTATTGACGTTAGATTTCAGATCTCAGATTATAGACCTTGGATTTTGAATTTAACTTTCTACATTTTTGATATCAGATTTCATATCTTAAGCATTGGACTATGGATTTTATGTCTCAGACTTTGGATGTCAAATATTAGATCCTAGATATTGAACCACGATTTAATCTCAGATTTTGGATCCTGAATTTCCCAAATACGGTATGATATTTTGTATCTTCATGACTTCTCCCATTTTAATTTAGAAAAAGAATCTCTCAAATCTTGATCTCAATTTTTTCAGATTCAGATCTTCCTGCTTGGTCCATGTCCTACGTCCGACTCCTAGTAGAGATCGGACTCTAGGTCTACATGACTTAGTTATGCATGCATCGTTTTAGATTTAAGATCTCAATTTGCATTGATGTATGATTATCCAAACATGAACATACTTCAGATTAATTTTTTCTTGCTCATCAGTCCATTTTTAAGATCTACTTAGACTTTATAACATGCATGGTTTCAAAATTAGGGCACGTTTGCTTTCTTAGGTTTCGGACAACATTTAGACTTATAAAACAAAACATTTTAGTCTAGTCCTTGTCAAACCTTGTACTAACAGGTCAGTCCCTTCTCTCAGAATCCCTCACAAGGAAACAAAGGCGAATACAAGTAAACAAGTCTCATTTATTACAGTCTGCATGTAAGATATGATAAAAAGAATTTACATGTAAACAAAAGGGGTGACCAAATGGGACCTGTCACTATCTTGACTAGACAAGGATGTTCCATTTTTCTATGTTTTAGATGTTATTCAACCCTTAGAGCCACTTAGGTACCCTCATTTGATGTATACATATATTTCTAATGTGGATTAGGACTTAGACTTGAAAGAGATTTTTCATGTTCACTCATATAAAGGGTTACACATTATCCCTATTAATTTAGGAGTTGTTTGAAAACAATGTTTGCTTCTCATTTTGATTTTGACCCCCATCTTAGGCTCCATTGCATTAGAGCTAACTGTTTGCACAAGTGTTTGCATGTTTCAAATTTTCTTCTCCCATTTGTCCTAGTTATCACATCACATAATACTCTATGTATGCATTAGCTCAAGGTGGTTTAACGGCTGGACCAACCTACTAGAGGCAGGTATTGGCCCTTCCCTCACCCGTACTAAGACATTAGGTTAGTATATTGGTGAGTGATCAAGGAGAACGAAGACCCAAAATCCTTAGAACCATTTGGAGGAGTCTATGCCACATACTTTGGATTTGTTGTCCAAGTATATGGGCTTATTTAGTCTATGGAACAATTGATGGTCTCAAATCTCAAATATTCAGTTCTGGGTGACCAAACTATTTTTAAACACTTGCATGCTAGAGCCGTGTCATTAGGGGGGTGTTGTTTGAAGCATTTTGTGTGTCTTGTTTGGATACATGTTTATCTTTTTGCATTACATTTCATCAATAGTATGCACTAAATTTTCGTAGAAAACTGGAATGAATTTTCAAAAAAAAAAAAAAAAGCTTTTCTATGTCAAAATCGTCTTGAATTTTCTTTTTTAATGTCATCTAAGATCTCGTAAGCCTTTTAGGGTCAACATTATCATTCTATTTGAATCTCCTATTGGTCGATCCTAACAAACACAGTCTCATCACCTTAGTCTGCCCATCCTCCAATGGTGTATTTATTCACATGTCTGTCTTGATTCTCACCGCATCAGTTTGTTAATCACTACGATCAAGACATTGTTCCTATTTCATATTGTACATTCTACTCTAAGAAGTGTCCTAGATATCAAAACCTATTCTCCAATCATGAGTAGAACATCAGAATTTCAAAGCAAGATTCTTATCATTTCATTTCTTATTCTCTCTCATGCCATGTGGAGATGATTGGGGTCTCTTTCTCAAGTTTTTTTCTTTGAGTCATTTTTCTCCCTTTCATGTTTAAGTGTCTTGGTATTCTTCCATGTGATATACTTCCTGATGGCCAGGATACTCTTCTTTATCTATCCATGCATTCCCTTTCTGCCCTTCATACTGGGGGATCTTTTCTATATGAGATTACAATTTACAAGGAAATAACCACAAAAGGTTTTCAATAAGAAAATTTCAAAGTTTTCAAAATCTAGGAGCAATCAGTTCACAAGTTTCCACATCCAAGTGCCTACCAATTTTTTAAGTTTTGTCAAAAGACTTAAGTTTTCAAGCATTTATGGCTTTCCCAATTTTGCACACCCATGAACACAAGTTTTGAATTCCACATTTCAATGCTCACAAATTTTTCAATCTTGCATTTTGGTGCCCGAAAGTTTTTCAAATTTTGCATCATGATCCATGCAAGTTTTCAAAAATTCACACAAGCTTTCCAATCTCGCACTTGGGTGTGCACAGATTCTCCAATTTCATAAGTTTTCAAAATTTTGCACATTGGTGCACACAAATTTTTCAATTCCACAAGTTTTCCAAAATTTCACATACTGCATATCCATTTTTCAATTTTACAGGTTTTCCAAAGATCACACTTTGGTGCACACTGTTTTACAAACTTTTACACTTTGGTCCACAAAGGGTCTTCAAATTTGATGCTATGGTCTGTATAGGTCTTCCGATTTCCAATTTTGCATATCCAAGTGCACAAGTTTACTAATCACATACAAGTTTTTCAAAACTCTCACTTTGGAGCATTCATGTTTTCACAAGTTTTTCTATTTTATAAGTTTTCAAAGGTTAGTGCACACAAGTTTTTCAAATCTGGCACCTTGGTGTACACATGCTTTCAAATTTCACAAGTTCTCGAAGTCTTACACCTTTGTGCGTACAGGTCTTCAAATTTCGGAAGTTTGTCAAATCTTGCACATTCTACGTAGGTTTTTCCATTTCACAAGTTTATCAATTTTTTTACATCTTGGTGCACGTCGGTTTTCAAAATTCACAAGTTGTTCTAAATCTTACACCTTGGTGCATACAAGTTTTTCAATTTCACATGTTTTTCAAAGTTTCACACTTTGGTGGGCACAAGTTTTTCAATTTCACAAGTTTCTTTTCAAAAACTTCACACATTATTGCAAGTAGGCTTTCGAATTTCACAAGTTTTCCAAAGGTCACCACCTTAGTGCACATGGGTTTTCAAATTTCACAAGTTTTTGATATTTCATGCCTTAGTGCACATAGGTTTTCAAATCTCACAAGCTTTCCCAATCTCGCACCTTGGTGTGCACAATTTTTTTCAATCACACAAGTTTTTCCAATATCCCACTCTGGTGTACACAATTTTTTCAATACCTGAACCCTAGTGCACACAAGTTTTTTAATTTTGCACTTCAATGCATACAAATTTATGAAATTCACATTTTAATGCCTCAAATTTTTAAATCATATATATGTTTTCAATTGCACACAAGTTTTCTCATTTCCATACAACTTTTGTAGTTTTTCACATGATTGTGCACTTCAGTGCAAATAAATTTCACAAGTAATTTTGTCTCGGCACAACATTTTCGCGCTTTAGTGCATAAAAGTTTTTAAAATTTCACACTTTAGTGCATATGAGTTTATCGAAATTTGCACATTAGTGCACAACCTTTTCAAACACATGCAAATTTTCAGGTTTGTACATCAATGTAGGCAAGTTTTTTATTCACATACAAGTGCGAACAAGTTTTCAATCTTACACTTTGGTTCACCCAAATTACCATAAATTTTATGCTTTCGTATGTGGTTTTGCATTTTGATACAGCCAAAGTTTTACAAGTTTTCAAAATGATTATGTGCTTTAGCCAATTTTTTATGCCTCAGGGCACACAAGTTTTACAAGAACATGCATTGGTATAAGATTTCACAATTCAACGACCCCAAATAAATGTGTCTTGGCATAAAATTTTACGCTTCAATGCACCGAAAGAAACGTATCAGTTGACAAAAGTTTACAAAATTTCATATTCTAGTATAAGCTTTCATGCTTTGGTTCCCTTAAGTAAACATGCCTTGGCATAAGATTCCACGATGTCCCCCAAATAAACATACCAATCCATAAATTTTTGTGCTTTAATGCACACAAGTCTCATGTTTTGGTGTAAGATTTTTGTGCTTTAGTACATACAAGTAAACACGCTTTGCTGTAAGATTTCATCCTTCAACACCTTCAAGTAAACGAGCATTGACATAAGATTTCGTGCTTTGACGCACCCAAGTAAAGGTACTAATCTGCATAAGTCTTCAAAGTTTTGATTCCATTATATGATTTTTGCACTTTGGTGCAACTAAGTAAATGTGTCTTAGCATAAGATTTCATGCTTTAGAGCCCCCAAGTATATGTACCATTGCATAAGATTTCGTGCTTCGGCTCACACAAATACACACACTTGAACATATATTTCCACACTTTGGTGCACATGTCCACACTTCGGCCCACATTTTCATGCTTTGCCACATACAAAATTTAAATATTTTCTATTGTATAAGCACTTGTGTTCATAAAGGACCCACAAGCACTCATATTCATAAGAGACCCACAAACACCAGTATTTGTACGGAACCCACAAGCACTAATACATATATGAAACCCTAATGCACCCATATTTGTACGGGACCCACAATCACTCATATTTATACAAGACCCACAAGCACAAGCACTCATACATATATGAAACCCTAAAGCACCCATATTTGTACGGGACCCACAATCACTCATATTTATACAAGACCCACAAGCACCCATATCTGTGTGGGACCCACAAGAAAAAAAAACTTGCACTTTAATGTAAGATTTCACACTTTAGTACATATTTTAACACTTCAGTGCACATTTTCATGCCTTGGCATGTAGAAGTATCATAGACATTTATAGTATGATGAAACACTCCTTACAAGTTATCATAAAGCATCTTGCAAGCACTTAATGATATCAGTTTTTCTACATGGACAAAAAAAAATTCAGTTAGTTTGATGGTCGTTGAGGGACGAGTTTTAAGAGGACAACATCATAAGTCATGAGAAGAGCTCAAAGAAATAGAGGGAATGAAAGTCTAGGAAATGTCATTGGCTTTGACTCATTTAGTAAAACAATTGCTTACCAAAAATTAATAAGAAAACAAAAGATCAAATTGACACAACCAAATCAGGACTAAGAACAAAAAATGAATGAAAATAAGTGCTGAAAGATAAGCTAAGGGAAAATGTAGTCATATCAGTACTCAAGAGTAAAGATGATTTGAGTCTATCCTATGAGTTATGTGATCGATGAATGTTTGTCTATTTAAGTCTTCTAAAGCCTTTTGGACTCAACCAAGTAAGTTTGAGGCTCGTTCTACACTAGTACCCTAAGGCCAACTGGTCTAGGAGATGTCGACCCAAGACTTGTTACAAGGGTTCAGTAGAAAGCCCAATAGACATGACATTGCACATGATAAAGCTACCTAGCCATCAAAGCGATCGAGCCTTGTAGTAGCCTGTGGGGTAGTAAGGTGTTTCCCTTATGGATGAAGGTCAACCCAAAATATCAAGAAAACAAGAGAAGAGTAAAAGAACAACAAATGGCCAATTTAAGAACAAAATGAGTGAAATGCCTTTCTGAAATGCCAAGGGAGACCATGTCCAAGAATTCTCTAATGAATAAAAGTCAGAATAGTGACAAATCCTGCACTAAGAAACATATGACACAGAGAGCAACTCTTCCTTTCCTTATCATTTGGAAATGAAAGAACAATTGTTTTAGATGAATTTCATAACATTGGTTGGAAAGTTTTTGATTCTACAAAAAACAAAATCATGCAAGTTCATACAAGATAGAAGATATACAAGCAAAAGAATTTTATCAAAGTTGATAAGCACTTTTACAAGTCCACAAGTATTTCACAATCATTCACATGAGATTGTCATGCTTCAGCACAAACAAGCATACCAGAACATGCATTTCATTGCATGAATTTTACAAGCATTTCACAAGCACTCAGGTGAGAATTTCATGTTCTGGTGCAAACAAGCACACAAGAACATGTGTTGTATGAATTCTACAAGCATTTTCATGAGCACTCAAATTTTACAAGGATTTTTATGCTACAGTGCACACATGCAAACAAGTACTCCAATGAATATATTCCACAAGAATTTTCAAGCATTTTCACAAGCATCACGCCAGTATTGACACCAGGGCATTTTTTTATATATAATTTCAAACTAGATTTTTCTTTTTGAAACTCTGGTTTAAAAAATAGTGTCATTTTCAAGATGGGTGTTCGATCTTTGCCACTAGGCACGGTTCTCAGCTCAGTAGCAAAGAGGGGTGTTTGTGAACACCCAAAATTTTTACAATTCCAAATGACTATTTTGCCCTTCATCATCAGATCTCTAAATAGATTTTCAATGACTAATTTTCAAGAACAAGGTCATTTTTGAGTCAAACAAGCGCTTTTCACACCAACATTGAACACCTAGACCCAGACCACCTAGGTTGGCCAAACTATAACTTTTTGCGTCTCCATCCTAGCATTACACCCAGAAAGTAGGAATTTTCTCCAAAATTTCTAAAAAACACTTAACATTTGAGCAATTAAGCGATTTTTCAATTTTACATGAACCCAAGAGTAGCTAGAGTTACACCAGAGTGATTTTAGTCTAATGCCAACTCCCCTAAAGCTCAGATCAGCTTCTGAAACTATGATCTTTAGCTCAACCAAGCCAAAACAAGTATACCTTAATGGAGAGAAAGTTTTATTTCACTGAGTTTGAGTCAGCCAGCCTAAGTTTCATTCATGTACTAACTTGCAGATTTCTACTGGGTCTTTCTCTGTCCTATTTTCAGGGGGTTTGAGTTTAATTTGAGCTCAACTTGGAAGTTTGAGCTAAAATTGAGCTAGAGCCATGTTTATTACTTATACATGAAGTTTTCTTCTGTTGGACTTGAGTTCATTTATCTTGGTTTGAGTTCAATTTAGTTTTGAGTGCTTTCTCTCTCTTGTTTTTAGGGGTTTGAGCTGAATTTGAGCTCAATTTGGTAGAGTCAGCTAAAACTAAGGTAGAACAATGTTCATCATGTATAAATTAAGTTTGCATTAGTTCCGTTCGAGTTCATTCATCTCGGTTTGAGTATAATTCAGTTTTGAGTACTTTCTCTCTCCTTTTTTAAGGGTTTGAGCTGAATTTGAGCTCAACCTGATAGAGTGAGCTGAAACCGAGTCGGGATTATGTTTATCATGAGCAAATCAATACTCTCTTTGTTTTGTTTGAGTTAATTCCTTTCGGTCTGAGTTCAATTCAATTCTGAAGGCCATGGAAATCTTTCCTAGTGCTTGCTATACTCTATAAACTTTTGTCCAGCTCAATCCTTTTAAAATTAAATCGAATTTCTCTGATCTTTCATTATGTCCTTATAAGTAAATAGATTTTTGAGTGCCCTTAGCCTCCGATCTTTCAGCATGTCCTTATGATAAATAGCTTTCCCAAGTGCCCTTAGCTCGAACTGCAAAAATTTCAATAAAAATCTGATTTTTATGGCCTTCTTTGATTTCTCTTTATAAATGTGTCATACATGGCTTGGTAAAAATTTGTTTTTTGATTTTTAGAGCAATCCGAGAGGAATTTTTCAACAAGATTTTAACCAGTGCCTACTTAGGACCCTAGCCATAGGTTGGTTCAGTCAAATCAAGAAAATTCATTAAAACTCTTGAAATACACACATGAGAATGATCATTTCATTTTTTACTCATATTCTTCTACATAAACATGGGGTATGAGTCACGTCACTTTATTTGATTCCAGATCCTTAATGCAAGCCCATCTCTTTATTGGAACATGTTTCAGCCCACAATCACACACAAGGGGGTATTTTGGCCATTTGCCACCATGCACATATTTTTTTATGAAACCTAACTTAGGAACCACTTGAACTTAAGTTAGCTTTTCATAAACATTTCATGTATCTATTTGGCCTAAGCCCAAGGCTATCCCGATTACACATCAAAACTGAATTTTTCCAATGGTTGCATCTAGGTTGAGCCTACACACAACCTAGGTCTGAACCCAATTGTTTTTTTCAGAAACTAAACTTGACCCAGGTTTAGGCCATGTCATACAGCTTGAACCCACCTAGCCAACCTCAAGCTAGGTCCTGGTCCTTGCCATTTTCAGTCTCCATTTCATACTTCTGATCCAGATTATATGCAAGTCTTATTTATATGTCTGGAACTCATATCCATGTCTCAGATCTAATCTATCTTTATAGATCTAGATC
Source organism: Nymphaea colorata (assembly GCF_008831285.2). NCBI lineage: Eukaryota > Viridiplantae > Streptophyta > Magnoliopsida > Nymphaeales > Nymphaeaceae > Nymphaea > Nymphaea colorata. The sequence continues at coordinate 23,860,294 of NC_045144.1, read as the reverse complement.
CACAATTCTCCTTTTAGATCATGGACATTGAATCATAACTCAAACTCCTATACCATATCTAGATCCATCTTTTTAGAAGTTCCTTTGAATCTAGACTTGGATTTGAGTCTCAGCATCAAACCTAGATCGAGGATCCACATGTGAGTTCAATACATATTATATCCCAAAAACATATAGTGATTTTCTCACTTCATGGTTAATGTCTGTTCACACATAAGCAATTGATATGTCTAGGATTTTTAGCTGGTTACTCTGGCACATACATAATTGGTATTTGTATGTTGTTGGGATGAACATTTTTTTGATTTATATCAAGTCTTAGAATAAGGTTTAAAAGTGTGTTTTTTCTTCTTTGTATTTTCACTTTGATCATTTTTCCATACTCAATGTCAATCCAAATACTTTATCAAGAATTGATAAAGCACTTCTCCATGCATGCGTGGCTTTTTACAGAATCGAGCTTGAAGTTTGGACGAGATCACAATGAGCAAAATACGAATGAAAATATAATTTTAACTTGTGGTTTGGAGTGTTGAATTGGAGAGAGAATGCCAAAAGTTTATTCTTCAATTGAAAATTCCAAGGGGGTTTTGCACCTTCTCTCTCTAGGTCCTCACACCCTCCTTTTGAAGACACACTTTAAGCTATTACTTGAGAAGCACAAAAAGTTGTTAAAAATTTCAATCAGGTATTCAGGAAAGGAGTCTTCCTCAAAATAAGTTAAATTTTAAGAGAGTCTTTGTCTAAGTCTTGGTTTAGGCTACATTAGCATTTATCCTAGACTCAACCAGACTCAGCGTGGGGGGTTCATGGGGATGGGTTCTACAAGAAAACCAGCTTTAGGAAATTTCCTTTTTCCTTTTTTTTTCTTTTTGTATTTGCAGTTTAGTTTTGCTTTTAGCATGTTTAGTTTAGTTTTCTTTTTGCTTTTAGCATGTTTAGTTTAGTTTTCCTTTTGCTTTTAGCATGTTTAGTTATCTTTTTGTTTGTATTTAGTATAGTTTAATTCTTGCTTAGTTTAGCATGTTTGTTCTCTAGATTAGATTTATTTTAATGTCTTTTACCTGACCCTCTCTTCCTTGTCTCTTTCTTTTAATTTAATATTGTTGCTTATGTAGTTTTACTTAAAGTCATGCATATAGAATGTAGTTTTCTTTTGTGCTTTCTTCAATCATTCATAGCACATACGTTTTAATATGCACTAATTCACCTTGCATACACATGAACCACTTGTCTAAAACTAGACAGGGTCAGCCTAGTAGCATACCCTGTGTGCATTAGCCCATGTATGTGAAAATTTGAATCTATTTGGTCCTCATACAAGTCATAGTTTTCCAAAATATTTTCAGAACAACTTTTCTAAATGATTTTAAAAACCTAGGGCATGTAGATATGAAGTCCAAACCTAGCTTAGTTCTCTATGACTTAGTTCAGACTGGTCATAGAGCCTACTCTTCACAACCTAGTCCCAAAGCCTAGATCTAGTCAAACTTCCTTAAATACTCATTCATATGAAATAAATGAAATATCTATTATATAACACATGGATTGACTTACGATAAACATATTTTTAGTCAAACCCATCATAAGTTGGTTCAAACTCAGTGTAGGCAAGACTGAACCTAGTTCTTTTGACCAGCTTACCCCAAGCCCATTTGGATCTTGAATTTCAATTCCATGTGTTGGATTCAAACTTCATCTTGATATAAACCATGACATTAAACCGAGTCAACCTACTAAGATTTGGATCTCAAGTATTCGATTTTGATTCCTAAGCATTAGATTTTGGATCTTGATGGATCTCACATCTTATATTTAAGATCTTAGATTTTAGGCTTTAGATTTTGAATCACATTTATCATACGAGTCTCAAATCATAAACTTTAGATCATGTTTATTTAAGTTTGGATCTTGAACCTTATATTAAGGAATTTATATTTTAGATCTTAGATTATATATCTTGGATCTTGGATTTTGGATTTATGAATCTAGATTTTGGGTATCAGTTTTCAAAGCTTAAGCATTGGATTATGGATTTTGTGTTTCAGATTTTGGATCTCAAAATTAGAACATTGGATATTGAACCATGATTTCAAATCTCAGATTTTGGATCCTGACTTTCCCTAACATGATGTCATATTATGTATCTTCATGACATCTCTTATTTCAATTTAGAACAAGAATCTCTCAATTCCTGGTGTCAATTTTTTTCAAATTCAAATCTCTCCGCTAGGTCCATGTCCTACATCCTAGTCCAAGTAGAAACTAGACTCTAGGTCTGCATGACTTAGCCTTGCATGCATCATTTTAGATATGAGAGCTTGATTTGCATTGATTTATGATGGTCTGGAGATGAACAAACTTTAGATTAATTTCTTTTTGTTTATAAGTCCATTTTTTAGATCTACTTAGATTTTAAAACATGCATGATTTTAAAATTATGGTACGTTTCCTTTCTCAGATTTTGGATGATATTTAGTCTGAGAAAGCCAAACATTTTAGTCTAGTTCTTGGTTTGGTTACCCCTGGTAAATGCACCAAAAATAGTCAGACTCCATACCGATAGGTCAGTCCAATCTCTCAGAATTCCACACAAAGAAACAAAGACAAGTATAGGTAAACAAGTTTCATTTATTATGTTTTGCATGTAAGATTTGGTAAAAAAAAAAAAATACACGTAAATTTCAAAAACCTATTTTCATGTATACCATTGAAGAACATGTTATAGAATCCTACTTTCATGTCTATATTTGATAACACAAGAACATGTTATAGAAACACTGTTACAAAAGCCATACCAAGAATTTGTTATATCCAAATCAATGCATTCATTAACAAGATCCTGTTAAAGCAAGATAATGCATAAAACACCCATGTAGCAAAATCAGCTCCTTTGAATTGATTCATCTAACAAAAACATCATTAGTTTTAATTGTTCAAATATTTATATAGTCAACAATATCAAATGAAACTACAAAATATCACAATACAAATAGTTTAATGTCAACTATTGGGTGTTATATGCTGGAATATATAAACATAAAATGAACACAAAAATTTAACAAGACTAGACCTACTACAAACACATCGATAACAATGACAACTCACTAGAAACTGGTCTTCTACCTCCAATACTATATGTGTCTCTAGTTTTTCACTCAAAAAACACATAATAGTTGGAACGTGGTATCATTGTATGGTTCCTGCGTTTGTGAGGGGACAGATAAGTTATTGAATTATCAATAAGAAGCATTAATGTAGTCAATTATAACTCAAACAATGACATATAACATAATGAGCACATAAAATAAAGAGTATCTTACTTGAGCTATAATAATTCCTCAATGCTGAAGTAGTTTGTTCATGAAGTTCATTCTTTGCTACCACATGTTTGTGTTTATTGAGTATGTCTATTATTATTTACAATTTCACTTACTTCTCTACCATTCGTGTTGTCAGGAAAAAATTGTTCAAAATACATGCTGCTTATTTGGGTAATCAAAGCATGAATGGGTAGTTTCTTTGTAATGTAATACATAACTATATGAGAGTACAAGACATTAGGTTTTCGTTTCTCACCAAATTGGTTAAATACCATATGCATAGATATGGTTGGTTCTTAAGTCCTTTTTTTTCAATTAAATCCTTGGATTTTATCCCTTAAAAAGTCAATGGGCACTTGCTGATTAAAGGAAACCATATTTGACAGTTTTGGTTAAAAGAAAAAGACTCCTATTAAAAATATGATGATGGTCAGCTTCAAATTTCACTTAATAGAAAAGCTTCTAAAGGGATGGCATAATCCTACTGTAAGCATCAAGGCGGCATGGACCTTGAAGTTGACATTGTAACAGCCCTAATTTTTGAAGCCATTTTCTTTAAAAAAAATTAAAATCTTTTTAACTTCAAAATCCAAGCACATGGGAAATACCTGTCAAAAAACAACTTATAAAATCATTAGGCATCTTTACCAACTAGCTTTAAACTATTAACATTAATAATAATTTAAATTCAACCATCAAACCAATGTTTCATAAAAGTAGAAAATAAAAAAAGTCATGTGAATCACAAAATCTAAATCAAAACATTGACCGGTTGGGAAACATTAGATCATGACACAATGTAGCTACTTCGTTACTCCACGATCACCTGAAAAAGAACTTGAGAAATTTCTTAATACAATCGTTTTATTCCAGCTCACATGGTTAGCAATGCAACATACAACATACCTTATTATCAAATCAAACTTAAGAGTTCTAATGTATACATTCAATATCTATATGCACATGGACAAAAATAACTAGCATTCATAGTAACATTCATCATAAATTCATGTATGAATGCATGTAATATTAATTATCTGTTAGCGTGATTGCAACCATGATTTAGTTTCTTTTGCTGACAAGGCATAGGCACTATGTGGGTGGTGATTCGACCTCACTGGTTAATTTACACAACAATTTTTGTTTTATACAATGCCTATAGGTACAACTAAAAACATCAACAACATACATGACTAGGTGTCAGCACTAAACTTATAGATGGACCGCTGTCTTCCTCCACTGAATTAGGCCTTAAACAGCAAGTTGGATGTTGGTCCCCAAATCTCATGGTGAAGGAATGGATCACCCCTAAATATGTTTTCTAGGTAAACACATGGCAGAAACAACAATAACAAAATAACCAAAAACCCAGATGGTGAATATTGGCCCTACTTAGCTTCACACAGTAGGTAAGGGAAACCCTTACCTCCTTCCCATGCCACAAGAGATCGTACTACTCTATTCCTTTGAATAGTTCAAACCATTAAAGTCAGACCAGATATGCATAATCATTACGAGTATTTATTGTTAACATAGTCATTTAAGCCTACTTTTGATGCATATACTATTTTTCTCATATGATTCATTTACTGTATTTGCTTAACACATAATTAACAAACATCATATATAGTATGTATGGACTTGGATAAATGATATAATATAATTTTATGGCCATCAGGACCAATTCTCAGTTGTATGTTCACAAGTACATGTATTTCATTCACTAGCACAAAAGTCTAAATCTTGAATATTAATTCAAGAAAATTAATAACTTTGCAAAACACAAGCACTTTCAAGCTAACTTATATCTAGATCCAAATCTCATTGCAATTCAAATAATGCATAAAACAAACACATGATTATGACATGCTTACTTTGCTAAAAACTATTTGTTTGGTTATTTTTGTATCTGCTTGTTCTGGATGGAGCTTATATCAGCTTAATGTTAAAAATGCTTCTCTAAGGGGTTCATTCTGAGACAACATATATGCAGCAAGCTCATGGCTTTGAGTGATAAGGGAGTGTACAAAGGTGGGCTTATTGAAGAAGGTGATTGTTTGCACCCCTCCCTGTGTGCTCTATATTTTGTTTGTAGAAACAGGAAGTTATGCAAATCAACAAAATTTTAAATTGGATTCTGTGAAAAGTTCAAGTGAAAGGAATCCGCCCATCGATACAAGGTCTAACTCTTCCTCCCGCCTTTAACAGAGGTAATTAGACCAAGGACTAAGGATTTTTTGGATCATGTGCAAGTCATTTGGTTTATGCAAATCCTATATGTTTGTGAATAAAAGCTTTGGATTTGAAATTGAAAGTTCATTTCAATCTTAACTTTGGAACAAGCGAATTGAGCCTGTTTTTGTCAAATTGGTGTGGAATTTGGATAAATTGTTTGGAAATTTGACATGTTTTGACAAGTTATTCAACTTGTTTAAGAGAATTTGAGTAAATTCTTTAGAAGTTTAAAAAATGTTCAAATTGGAGACCATTGTTTCATTTGAACTTCAAAAATCCGCAAAGATGTTGAGAATGGTTTGAAGGGCTGACCCTTGTTTTGGTCGAAAATAGGATTGATTTGAAATAAATGGACATCAAGGCTTTGATTCACGAGTTTGAAAATTCAATTGTCATTTTAACAACATGGATTGTAAAATTGAAGTTCTGTTTGGAACTTAGGGATTTGATTGGAAAATTTGAAATTGAGGTCTAGTCCTTTGTTGAGCACTTGAGATCATCTCATGATCTTGGATTGAAGTTTGAGATCAACTTATGATCAAATTTTGAGAAAATAGCTAAGCCTAGCTAGCAAATAGATCAAATTTTGGAAAAAAATATGCTAAGTTACTTTGTCAAATGATTGATATGGAAATCTCTTTTTCCAAATCATGTGATTAGGTCTAAGTGATATGAATTTGAATTCAAACTGATTCTCCTTTAGAGAAAAATTGGAATTTCTCAACTAAGTAGAGCTTACTCTTTTGATGAAATATGAGTTTCAAAATGTTCAAAAATATATTGTTTTCAAACGGTTGGCCAAAGGATCATGCTTTATTTTATTTTGAGACTAGGTGAAGTTTTCAAATTCTTGTTGTGATTGGTCACTTAATTTCTAGAGAATGTGTATATGTGCAATTTGATTTGGTGTGTAAAAATGCATGAAAGAAAAGGGAAACTACGTGAGACAATCATTATTTCCACTCTCATAATCTATCAAAATCAATTCAACATAAGCATAAACTCATGATTCACACAAAAAAAAGATTAATTTTAATTGGAATATAGGATTCTCTCTACATGTGCTAAAAATATTATTATGCACATGAATTAAATATTCCGTCCCCAAGCTCGAGACATAAAGTAAAATTGCAAAATAATATAAAATAATATAAATGAAGTTAAAATAAATTTTCCAAATATATGAGAGACGTGAAAAATGTCAACTTTGTCTGAAAATTGCAATAAAATCAATTTTAGTGTTGATTAAATAGGTGAAATTTAGAAATGTCGATTCTAAGAAGGCTTGTCTCTTAGAAGATGATGAGAAAGCTTTGAAAATCTACTTAACTTTTTATAAGTTAATTTTTTTTCAAATCGACAAGAGAAATGTTCCTCTTGAAAATTTGTTCCCATTTGTGCCGAACATGTATGTTGAGTTTTAACATGAGGTTTTAGAAGACTTGTTTTTCTTAAACCAAGTCTGGTTTCGAGCTTTTTATCAAGAAATTTGTCCATTCTTTGGATGATTTCAGCACGTTTAATCTCCTCTTTTGGAAGAAATAAAAATTGGATTTTTTAATGTGATTTTGAAATTTTTGGGGTATTGATTAATCCCATGCAAATTTGAAAATTGGTAAATGAAATCAGCAACTCCTAGAAATGTCCTTTAAGGTGCCAATTTAAAAAATTAGAACTTTTCCAATTCTATGGGAAATAGCCACTTTGTGGCTGATTATTATCATTGTAATAGTTTAAACTTTGAAGTTTTAAGCTAAATTTTATGAAATCATCATAGTTCTTTTAAGCATGCATTTTTACGTATGTAATGCTGTAATAGACAATTTTGAGATGAAATGTTAAATGATCTTACATTTTTGAACTATGAAGACTAAAATGCCGATTTTCTTTCTTTAAAACCAGCTTGGAAACATGTTCCAACCTAATTTTAAAGAAAAATAGTTTTTAATAAGAAGTTATATATATATATATATACACACACATATCGTATCTTGCTCTTAAAATGAGATATTTGACAAGGGACCACTTAGGTTACGAACCAGGGTGGTACTTAGCTAGGTTCTTGTAGGTAGGAAGATTAAAAACTAGTTTCTAAGCTTTGCCTCCACCCTTAATCAACTAGATTAAGAATTCATGAGTTCAAAATGACTTGAAATAGAAGAAATCAAGACAATGGTTAAACTTGTTTCTCTATAATTTTTTTTGTGCAAGAGTGGATTATGTTAATGAGAATGCATCTGTTCTCAATAGACTTTTAAACTATATATATTGCAACACATGGAAATCTCTGCCTCACTGTAGGATTTACTCATGGTGGGGAGTCAGAAATGGGTTAGGCTGGCTGTTTTTTGAAAGGGACATGACCTTGAGGCCCTTTTCAAAAATTGATTCATGGGTGCTCTTCTTAGAAAACCGGTTTATGCATGAAGAGATGCATTAACATGTACACTTGATCATATTTTCCTTGGCTGGACATCATTCCCAGCTATAAAATAGAATAAAATAGAACCATCTCCATGACCATGGAATTAGAATGATACCAAGAAGCAAAAATGCATGAAGAACAAGCTGAAATTTCCCTTACCCTGTGGTTGACCTAGGTGATTGAGGCTTTTCTTGGATGGTTCTCAAAATCTAGTAATCCTCAACAAGAATCTAGACTAAGATTCAAGCTTAGCAAGGATGAAAAGGGAGTTCTTCCTTGCTAAAAATTGCAGGGATGAAGAGGATTTTCTTGTGACAAAAATCCTAAACAAGGGTCCACTCAAGTACCTGAGCTTGCTAAATTCGAAAGCATGGATTAGAAAATGAGAAAGAGAGAAACGGAAAAGGCTTGGATGACAGCTTCTTCTCCATGGTTCTTCTTCTTTTCTTCTTCCCCTTGCTGGTCTTGGCTGCACTTGTTCTTGGCTGCAACTAAGAGAAAATGTTAAGAGAATTCTCAAATTGTCATCCCCTACCTTAGTTCTCAAGGTGGGTATATATACCCTTGAAATCGAACAAGGAAGGGAAGGAGGTGGCTGGGCATCTACCTCCTTAACTCATTATTGGAGCATGCCCAAGTCTAGGGGAATCTGCCCCCTTTTGGGCTGGTGAGTTAGAATAGGTCCAGCTAGGTGTCAAGCTGGAATAAAAATTGATTTAGATTTTAGAAAATAAGATGAGGTGGCTTCCACCTCAGCCAGCCTCTAATTCGACCAATGAATTAAATGACGATTAAATGATACATGGATTGCTGATTTGAGAAAGGACGATTAAATGATTTTTGGTCCTCTTAAAAGACTCCAACGGGGCACACCTAGCCCACACGCATGAGCTGGGTGTGCTCAGCTAGTTCTGGTCAACCATGGTTCAGACCTAGTCAAGTCTAATTTGGGTCAAGGCATAGTTATTTAAATACTTAGTTTGGCTGAAAATCTTGACAAAAATACCCTTAGCTTGGGTTTCAGTTTTTGAATTCGAGCTTGCGAGGTGGAACCTAGTGACTAGACCTAAATGTTATGAGTTTCAAAATTTATGTTTGACAATTCAATTTCATTTGAAAAGACTTTTGAAAATCTTGTCAAATTTGGTTTGAAAAAGGACATTTTGTTCGTAATTCAATTTTAATAAAATCAAATTTCAATTTGATACATTGATTTTCAATTTGGTATTTGATTTGTACATTTGACAAATTCAAATGTGTATTGGGTTTATATAGAAAACCAAATTTACGTTTTATGAATTCAATTTGGTCATGGGAGGACAGAATTGTTCAATTTTAATCAAATTTGACCAATTGACCAAAGTCGGAGCTCCTTGTTGTGAGCTAGTCTAGGCTTGGTTTGAGGTAATTTGATGAATTCGAGCTTAGAAAGCACTTGTTTATGCTTTGATTGAGCTCAATTTTGATTTTCATTTTGACTAAGTTTAGTCAAAGTGAATGTGATCTAGTCAGGGTCCATTCCTATCCAGTAGCTGAATCATGGGGTAGTCCTAATCTTTGACTAGGTTTGACTAGGCTGAGCTCACGTACTGAGATCATTGAGGGTGTGTGCCACTTTTGGGTGTACCTAGGCTGAACTGCCTTAAGTAGGTTGGTTAGAAGCAACCATAGCTTCTTTGGAATTAAAGCCTCTCTTAGTTAGAGAGTTCCTTTTTAATTAATGAAGAGAAAGAGACATAAATCTCTCTCTTTACCCATGGAGTTCAATGATGATCATATCCAATTTCATTAAAAATGATGGAGTTTCAAATGGAAGGAGATATTTTTGAAAAAGAAGGGAGGGTGTGTGGCCTCTTGGTAGGGTCTTGGCCATGCGAGCTAGGTGGGGCCCACATGAGGGTTCCACTTGGGAACTTAGATCTTGAATTGGATAATGAGGATTTGAATCTAGATTTGGATTCCAAATGACAATTTCAATTGTCTTCGGGTTTCAAACCCTAATTTGGATCCAATATTGAGTATTGGATTAGGATTTGGACTCATAATCCTACATTGGCATTTGTTCTACGAGTTAAATTCATGATGTGAACCTAAATTGTGCTTATATTCGAAATTTGATTTGAAACTAAAGTTTTTTACAATTGTTTTGTGAAAGTATTTTTTTTAAGATTTTGAAATTGTATCCATCGGTTGAGATGGAAAAATTTAGGGTGTTAACAATGATTTATGGTCTTAAGCAAAGTCCATAGGCCTCATTTTACAAACTCTTGGAGGTTATGACTAGTTTGGTTTTTAGCGATCTTTCTCAAATTACTCTTTATTCATTAATAAGAGTAAAAGAGGTATTGTAGCAATGGTTGTGTATGTGGATGATATCATTTTAATAGGTGAAAATGAATAGGATATTGCAAAAACTAAGAAGTATATGCAAAAGCACTTTGTTACCAAAGACCTTGGTTCTCTTAGATACTTCTTGGGAATTGAAGTGTCTAGGTCCAACAAGGAAGTTTTCCTATCTTAGATAAAGAGTGTACTTGATTTATTGTAGAAAGTTGGCATGATTGGAGCAAATCCCATGAGCATCCTAATAAATTCCATAGTTTTCCTTCTTGATGATGAGTTAGCGCCTGTAGACAATACATCTTATAGGTCGTTGATTGGGAAGCTCCTTTATGTGGCTGTTGCCAGGCCGAATATATCTTCAGCTGTTGAGAATTTTACTTAGTTTATGGACAAGCTTAGGAGAGTTCATCGACATGCAGCCATGATGCTTTTAAGGTTTTTGAGTCATCTCTAGGGAATGGACTTGTATTCCAATGGAGATCTTTTCTAGATACAAAGTAGTAAGCTGATGCTGACTATGTAGATTCTATTAATAATAGGAAATCTACTATTGGATTCTATGTGATTGTTGGGAATATTCTTATATCATAGAGGAGTAAGAAGCAAAGGGTAGTGGTCAGGTACAGTGCAAAGTTATAATATCAAGCTTTAGCTCAAACTACTGCAGAAATGACGTGGATAAGATTTATGTTGGATGGTCTTAGTGTTCAAATTAAAACTACCATTGTAGATGATGTGTGGTAATAAGGCAGCTACATATATTTCTAACAATCTAGTTTTTCATGAAAAGATGAATCACATGGAAGTGTATTGTCATTATATTATGATTATGTATTGGCCAAAGCTATATCTACGTTCATGTTACTTCAAAAGGGCAATTTGCAGATATGTTTACCAAATATCTCCCAATTAGAGACTTCATTAGATATTGTAACAAACTAAGCATGATAGATATCTATGCTCCAGCTTGAGGGAGAGTGTTAAAAAATAATTTTTAGTCGGTTAGGTGGTTATGAGTAATTTCTAGACGTTAGTATTATTTTCATTATTTTTAGTTCAGACCCTCTTTTATATTTTCTATTTTATTGATAGACTGTTTTAGTAATTATGTTGCTGCTTCCATAATCTTGTTTAGCCTGGGATTAGGTTTAATGTTATGATGATTTTTCTCTCTCTGAACTCCCAGATTATTTTCATTATTTTTAGTTCTGACCCTCTTTTATATTTTCTATTTTATTCATAGACTGTTTTAGTAATTATGTTGCTGCTTCCATAATCTTGTTTAGCCTGGGATTAGGTTTAATGTTATGATGATTTTTCTCTCTCTGAACTCCCAGCTACATCAGTGATTGAATTTGTTAACAATGACTCTTTAGGTGCTTTTGCTAGTTTGTAAGCGAAGAGAATGTAATCAGTATTTGTTGCTAGTTCAATTAGATATGACATGTGTTGGTCGTTTCCTTACCCCATTTCTTCATCTACTCCTACATAAGAAGCCTGTCATAAGATGCAACATATAAGAACCGTCATGCATGTGGGCAGTAGTACCACACATATTCCCTCCAGGCCGCATTCATCTTTGGGCTCATGTCATCTCTAGGTTTATTGCCCATCAATAGATGGTCAGGCTTGTCCCTCAAGCAGGTACACTTACCCCACACTTGTGGAGGAGTTCCCTAAACTCAAGGGATGGAATTAGATTAGTGTTAATAGCATCAACAACGAAAAAGAGAAAACTACCTTCAAATGTAATACAGTATTTTGAAATCAATAAGGTATATAGACTTCTACTCACCTATCTTGCCGTAATTTGATGTTGCCTTCTCTGATTTTCCACTGAACATGATGACTGATCTTCTACCCATCCCATATTACTCTTTTAAAAACCAGGATCCTCTATTACAACTTCTAAGAGAACATAAGTTGCAGACACATATATGTTACTCTGGCTACTCCTGCTCAAATGGATTTGTTTGAGCAGATTTGAAGAGCTAGATTGACTGAATTGGCTAGATTTATTCATATCTTGGATGCTAAACAAGTCAGTTTCTCCTTCTTGTACAGGTCTATAGAGGTTTATCCAAGCTATGGATGGAGTATTCCTACATGCACCTAGCCATCCCCAAAGAAATTTTGACATTTTTGCAATTAGCTCTCTAATAGTTGAAGGTAACAGATTCCATTCCAACTAATTACTTGAAGAATAACATGTTCTAGAAACACATCTTGTTTGCATGTGATGGAAAAGTGACTCTCCATGACGCTAGTTTCTTGTTGATTTTATTCAATAGGTCTTTATAGTATTATGACCTTAAATTTCTTTAGAAGAGTAGAGGACCAAGGTATTGGGTAGGAAGATTGTCATGTCTTCCCCTAGAATATCCCCCAGCCTCAAGGATTCATTGCAGTTCACCTGAAAAGTAATAATCATTAATTTTTCTTGGCTCACCTTTAGGCTTAAAGATACACTAAGGGAATCCGGCTTTCACATCTCTAACTAAGAAAGACTTGGGGTCTACAAAAAATTAGCATATCAATGATATATGCCAGCATGAAGGGACATTTATCGCTGTCTTAGGATTCTCAAATTTAGTTCATTTTTCCTCTTGTATATTTATTCTTCCAGCTAAGATTTCATGACCACAACAAAAAGATATGGAGGTCGAGGGACTCTCTGCCTTCTCCCTCTCTTCATATTGCAATAGTTGCCTTCCTTACTACTAACCATGAACGGCACTGATGTAGATGAGACGCGAACCATTACTTGATATATCCATTCTTTTGAGAATCCTTGTATTAGAGAAGAGAGCCTACCCTTGGAAACCCCAATTAACTTTATCATAGACTTTAGTGATTTCAAGCATCATACGTGGTAGAAAAACACCTACTATTTCACATTCATTAGCATGCCTTCCATGCACTCTACCAATAGATTTAAGATGATCTTATATGACAAATTGCGTAAGGCTAACAGTCTAAACTGTTGCACACTATTGGCTTTAGGAGTCTTTGGTATGAGAATGCTAGTAGACATGTTAATCTTATGCGCTAGTTTATCAGTTTTGAGAAAATTGTCAATTTCCTTGAACATATCCAAGCCAATCACATTCCAAAGTCTTGGTAAAATGCTTGAAAGAAATCATATGGGCCAAGTGCACTATGGCTTCCTAGGCTGAAAACATCCTCCACCTTCGATGTATGTATGTCTCATCAAAGTTGAGTTGTTTGCTGCCAAAACAATATGAGCATCTTTTAGATTATAAAGTAGTTCCCTATGTCTTTGGAGATCCCAATCAAAAATTAAATGAATTATTTGCATATGCATTTCATTTCAGGCTCCCTATTGAAGCAAAAACCATGGTGTTGTAGAGCATGTGTTGTATTTTTAGCATGTACTTCTCTAATTAAAGCATGATAAATGTTGTGTTTTTGTCACCCTTTTATATGCATTTGACTCTAGCCTTTGATGTCAAATATTGTCTTCTTTTAAATAGTTCCTTAGTTTAATCCTTAATGTTTGCTTCAAACCTACAAGAGAATGTCCCCCATGTTCTAGTCTTTCTTGCACCTCCCTATGTCTTGAAATTTTAACCGAAATATTAACAAAACAGGTCATTCTTGCAATTCTAGACAAAACCTTGATCATGGCATAACCCTAAGTCTAGCATTCCCAAGCATCCTCTATACTCCTTTGGCATCCTTCCCTTTTCGCCAATGAAAAAAATACCAAAATTCATAAGCATGTCAATTAGATGTGTGTACTTTTCTTGAAAAGAACAGCAAAGATGAGTGGTCTAAGATGGATCTATGTAGAATAGGAAACGAGCTTCCTGCACCCCAAATTTCTCTCTGAGATAGGTTAACTAAACGCTAGTTAAGCCTATACATTATTATTTCACAGTTATTTGTCCAGAGGAAGGTCTTATTTTTCTCCTCACGACCATAATATTTCAATGTAGTAACAATTTACTGAAATTCTAGCAAGAGCTGTGTGGTTTGGAACTCTTCCCGTCTTCTCCATGGCTCCCCTTAAAGTTTAAAGTCTCCAAGCAAATTGCACGGGTCATCATACCCTTTAACTATCTATTGGAGCAAGCTCAAAGCATCTCCTTTTGCCACTAGTTGTAGTAGTGTCCATCATAACATGAATGCTTTCCTTAATATAATGGCATTTAATGAAGACATGTATAAGTAGTCACAACTCTCACTTCCCATAGATCCTAACCAGAGAGAGTTTTAGTTATCCCACCTATAAGATCATAGTTAAAAACAACCACAAATCTATTTGCCTTTACATGGCATGCTTTCACTCCTTCCATCGACAACATGGAATCAAAGATGAAAAAGCACCATAGCTTCGTTTCTCTTAGTAATATCACGCAGCCCTCATAGCGAGGACACAAATATTCCATGATATTGTTTTCATGGATGAGGGCCGTTGAGGCCTTCTTAGGTGTAGGTTTGGTGTTTGTCTCAACCAAATCAAGAATATGACTATTATATTTTGTGAGATGTTTTTAGAAACAGTTTCGACATTTTCCTTCATGTGGGAGATGGATCCATTGCTAATGTTTCTAAGTATTGCCCTATCTTTTGATCCTTTACTCTCTCTTCTTCTGTAATGTGATTGTTTGACATATAATGCCATCCCTTTGAGATAATTTCTTCAAGCTTTCCAATGCACACCTTCTCATCCTTAAGGTTAAAGACTATCTTTGCTACTCTTTGCTTAGAAAGTGAAATTAGAGGCAAAATCTTCATCTGCTCTGTCATCTCCAGAGACATTGTTGGAGGAAAGGGGGTTCTCCAGAAAATCAGTAT
Source organism: Nymphaea colorata (assembly GCF_008831285.2). Classification (NCBI taxonomy): domain Eukaryota; kingdom Viridiplantae; phylum Streptophyta; class Magnoliopsida; order Nymphaeales; family Nymphaeaceae; genus Nymphaea; species Nymphaea colorata. Next base: position 23,845,147 of record NC_045144.1, on the reverse strand, counting down.
GCATCATATTCTTAAGTTGACAATCCATCTCTTTCACTTTATTGGTCTTTGTGTCTTCCTCCATTTGCAACCTAAGAGCTTAGGTTCAGCTCTCTTTCTATTATCTGTTCTTTGCTATATGGTTCACACCATTTTTTCATGTTTGAACAGTATAAAAGGAGTCGAGCTCCTCATGTTCAACCTCCCAAAGCATGTTAAACCTGCTAGAATGTGGACCCATAACTTCCTTCAAGCATGTCTCTCTCTCTCCTATTCCCGTGCTACACGTCTCCCCTCTATCATTGATATCTTTACCACATACTTTTTTCTCTTCAACCGTTTCTCTCTTTGAGCACAAATTCAATGGGTGGGCATTTACACCACAAATTATACAAAGCCAGTCCGTCCCTTATAGGCTAAGGATTGTAACAGTTGAGCACTATTTCTCTAGTTCCAACTCTATCTCAAGGAAGAGATTTTCTCTTATCAGGATGTCTATACAAATCTTATACAACAACACAGGGCAGTAGCCATAGTTTGCAAAACATACCTACTGCTTAGTCGAAATGGATCTGGCAAATGTATTCTTGATGGACCAGTTCCTATACTTTTTGACACAAATCGAGCCTGTCCAATTTAGTTTCACATGGTTAGGTTTTCCTTCTTTCTCCTCTTCTCATTCACATTGCTCCATATCACCATCGACATTTTTGTCCATGAAAATGTTGCAGCAGATGATCATTGATGAAATGCTACATATTTTGGAATAGCTTGAAATCATTTGTGAAGATGTTGCCTCAGACAATCACTGCCCCGTATTAGTAAGCCCTCTCTCTATGACAATATCTATGGCATCCACGTTGTTGAATTGAAAAGATTTGAACGATGCAGTAGGGACAAGAGGGGTGATGGAAGAAAAAGCTAAGAAGAAGGTAAAGGAGAAGAGGAAGGCCTTAGTGATGATGAGAAGGGTGAGCAAACGGAGGGAGAGTTCCGTTTCTTTATGAGGGGAGGTGGCTGCATGAAAAGCTTTTGCATGAGAAAAGTGCAGAGCAAGCTAAGAAGAACAAGGCAAACATGGTTTAGAAATGCATCAAGGTGACTCAGTTACTAAAAGAGTGTATGCTTTACCACTCCACCTCATAGTTCATTTATTTCTTATTGTAAAAAAAAAGAAAGAAGAAGATTGAGAACTTGAGAGTCGTAATAGGCAAGGACTGAGTTGGATTCTTCCATTTCAGATCAATTCTTCCCTTGCAATAGCTTTTGTGCATTTTTAGGTACATTGGTTTTGTTCATCGGATCTGACTAGAGATGTTTGGTTTGACGAACCTAATTTTTAGTTCTTAGTTTATAGTGGGAAAATGTAGGATATTTTTCTTCTATGTTTGAAATTCTCCTTTCATTGTATAAGAAATTTTCCAGACCTTGATCACCTTACATGCTTTTTCCTACATCAAGTTTTCTTATGGATAAATATGTATTTATATGTCATGATCTGTAATGCATGTATATTGATCTTTATTTGTTTCTTCATTGTTAGATATTGGTTGTGATTTTGTTTAATGGAATTGTATTACATGTTTATTGATCCTACTATGAATCCATCATTTAATTTTTCCATTCTCCGAATTATTTTCATACTCCAAAGAAATAAAGATGCTTAGGTAATGTGATAACATATACATTTTGTAATATGCCTTATTGTTATATAGGTTAACATGGGCTTATGATCTATCCATTTTTGTTTGCCCTTGATCAGTTTTCTTTTACCAATTTAGTTTTGAGAGACAGTTTCATACCATGGCTTGAGTTTTTTTCTTGGTATGAAACATTTTGACATGGAGTTTTTAATCCGATCATGCTTGCTACCTGCAATATTCACATAGTTGTGACCCTTACTTCCATTTCCTCATGGTCATTTGAATGATCCTCACTATTATATTTTTCTTGCTATAGGTTTAAAGGACAATTAGTTATGTGACTTGTCTTCATTATGTTTGTTCATATATTGTTGAGGTACATAGTTGTGAGTTTTCTTGGAGACGGAAAATGTAATCTAATAATGGACTTAGCCCTATGGATCAATCTTTTTAGGTGGACCTAACTTTCTTAAGGACCTATCTATGAAGAGATCAGATAACTTAGTGTATGTGATATATTAAATTCATTGGTTTCATAAAAAAATTGGTTATAATATGCATAAGTTTAGAATATACATACTTATTATGTGTTAGCTTTTCTATAAAAGAAAAATAATCTTTTTAGCATATATATAAATTTTTAGTTAATTGAAAATTGTAGAAATGTTTAGAAAAATTATTTAAAATTAATGTTATATATGCTTTAGAGTCTACAATGGCTTTCCAATACTGTATTTATGTTTGTGGGTGTTTTGCAAGAGTGAGATTGTTTTCAATTCCAGAAATTATGTCTTTTTCCTATTTTGAAAGTAAATACTATTAAATTTAGTGATAATAGGTTCTTATTAGTTGAATGGTGTAGTAGCATTCTTCGCATTTCAATTGGTCTCAATTTGAGAGATTTGACTTCAAGTTTTCTAGTTGATTTTCTTTTTTTGCTTTTGGACAATCAATCATTTGCCACCTTTGACTATTTTTAGTATGGTAATGACTTTTACTACCATAAAAAAAAATCATGTAGAAACATTGAAACCGTGTTCTTACATTAGTTTGGTATACTGACTCCACTGATCTTTCTCCCTTCGTATTTGTTCTTGTTCTTCTTTAATCACTCCCTTACTATTGTTGTGTTAGTGCAGCCTAGAAGCAACATTGCCAGTGGATTCTTGAAGCCATTAACTATTTTGTAAACATTTTGACCAAGTTGGAACACATAACAATATTATTAATATATCTAAGCCTATTTGGATTCTGGTGTTTGCAACTTGTGGGGGAAAATAAAAGCAATTGGCTAGACTATTGTTAGCTTAAGTTTGAAAGGCATCCATTAGCATCTCCAAAAGTTTATTCTCATTATCGTTTAATTGTTATTAAATAAAATATTCTATTTATGTTTCCATGATAAATTTGTTAATCCATAATTTTCTAAGGTAACTAACATCTTGCTCGTTCCAGGTAGGCCTTCTTGACCTCATTGGTAGAAAAGTAGATTCAATTGGTTTTTATAAGCAAAAGTTTTAAACAAGGGGAAGATGTATAATTTTTATTTATCTTTTTTAAATTTTATCTTCATATGGAGAATTACATCTGTAGTTGTTGATTAAGAAAAATTGCTTGCCTATTTTGTACCAAAAATTATCTAATTACTGAATCTTTGTAATTTTTAGCTGCTCATATTTAAAAAATCCTAAGAAATGGAGAAGGTATCAGCTATAAAGTTAGCTACTTTTAGTTATAGATTTATAAAAGGTCATTGCACTTATAGACTATTGTTTTAAAGACAAATGCTTATCCTTTTCTTATTATTCGACCTACACTCATAGTTTTTTGCTGCTCTGTTATTGTGCTGTCTAAATAGGTTCTTGTCATTCAGTTTTTTGTTGTTTAGTTATTTGTTACTTATGTTTTTGGTTGTATTTGTTACTAATCAAGAACAATTTTTCTGTTGCAACAAATATGAACATAAGTCTTTATGGAATTAATTTTCTATTGAAAGCATGGAGTTCTTTCTTCTCCTAATACATGGTGCACCTATATGTGATCAAAAACCAAATTGAAACTTCAGGAAAGCAATTTTAGGATATTATTGGCAGTGACTATTATGTTGCCTCTAAAGTGTTTAAGTGCAGGTCTGGGCTTGAATATGACATTTGGAGTATAAAACAAATGTTTTGGGCAGAGTGTTGCAAAGTACAATAGTTTAAATGCTTTCATCAGAATATTTTATTCTACGTGCTTAGATGTTGCAAGATAAAGTACTCTAGTTAAATATTTAGTAACTGAACTAAAACCTATATAGAGCTCTATGCATAATTGCAAACTAAGATTTAAGACATTAAGTGACCAAATAATTATCAAAGTAACTAAGAAACAAGGACTCTATGAACTATAGACACCTATGTGATTTTTCATTTAGTGATATCTCTCCAGTAGATACTGATCTTGAATTGTTTGGAAGTGAGGTTTATTACAAACATAACAGCTAAATTCCTTTTACAAGTTTTACTGCACTGTAAAACATAAATCCTTATAGCTATATGGTATTATTTGAAATAACACTTTAATCATGCAGCCTGATATAAACCTTATCGTGAGGTGTGAATTACTAACTTCAGTTTTAAACAATGCAAGCTGTCATATGGTAGCAGTTCCAGCTTCGTTACTTTCTATAAGAGATAAATGTCATTTTTTTTGTCTAATCTCAATCTTTGAAGGTTTGATTTCATGGTTAATCAGTTAGTGTGTCTAGAAGGCATTCAACCATGTCTGTTAGAGGTTGAAGTATGTAATTAAATTTCTTGTTAATTATCTACTTTTCTTCTTGGTTTTAATTCAATATGCAATTCTAGATCATGTCTAAGATAGTTTGTAGAATATGGTCGGTAGTCTGCTCCATTGAAGAGCAGGTTAGAATATACCTAAATTCAGCTTATATGTATCTATGTCAAATGATAGATATAAAGGTAGGAATTTGCCAAACATGCTACATTCCTTTGTTATGTACATATGTATATCTGCCTATAGACTATTTGATAATTGGAAATGCTTAAACTTTTGATTTCCATATACTTAGGTTGGTGCCTCCTCATAATTTAAAGTTGGTGTTGCTACCATGTTCATTAACAGTTTGTCAAGGCCAATAGTAATTGTATAAGCAATCATATGCTTCAAGAGATTCATCTTTTATATAGCTCTTGTTTCCTAATTGTCATAGATCTACTTACTGTAACTTTATCATGACCACTTTTCTTCCAAAATTTAAACTTCATCTGAAAATTGTAATCAGCTTGAAATTGTTAATGTGTGGAATTGTGAGAAGATGCACTTTGCACTTGTGCTGCAAGGTTGGACCCTCCTCTTCCTCTTCTTGTTTTTTGACTCCTCTTGCAATTTAGCCAATGAGAATAGCAGCTTTCTCCATCCTCTTCCATTATTGAAGGCACATTTGTGATGGCTTTTTAGCTTATACTCTAAGACACCAATTCATCCTTTCATGGATTTCAGGGTAATTAGGACTTCCCCTTCTTATTATTTGTTTTGAAGTTTCTGTTTTTTTATTGGAAGTGGTTACTTGCACCTGTTTGGTTTCAATTTGGGTGTCTAAATGCTTTTTTCTCCTTGTTTTACAGTTTTTTGTGCGGTTTAGGTGGATTAGAGTTGAATTTGGTTATGCTAATTGTTTTCTCTCTTTGTTTTTTTTTTCTTGATTCAATGGAATTTTTAGTGCCTGTTGGTTTTTGAGGTGTGTTTCAAATGATGGTCGTTAGGGGTACTGAGATCTTCATGCCTTTGGTTGTAGTTTTTATGATTTTCTTCTTCAATGGGAGGCTTTGTTTTGATGAGAATATATTTCATCATGTAATGATTAATGTTGCTAGTTCTGATGTGGGGCAGCGGATGGCATACAAGCCTATTCGATTATCGGAGATGAGAACAGAATGCTTCAGGTGCAGGTACAGTTGCAAGGAGCTTTGGCCTCAGGTGCAAGGTTGAGAGAATAAATTTGTAACGTTTAGTTTATGATCAATGAAAGGAATTTTGTAAAATATACTTTTTTATGACATAAATAATTTGTTCATAACATATTTTTCTGTCAATTAGTGATTATATATATATATATATATATATATTAAAAATAAATATTGGGAAAACATAGTTAAAAGTTATGAACTGTGGCTAAAAGTTTCTAACCACAGTGATAATAAGCAGGTTTTGTAATAATTTTAGTTATGGTTTGGAACTGTCGCTAAAAACCTTTAGCAATGGTTTTTAATGTATTTAGCTACAGTTTTTTGTCATCACTAAAAATGTGTTCTCTTGTTGTGACCCAAGCAATGCCATTTCAGACAATGTTCCTGGTTGGGCCATTGATCTATAATAATTCGCCATTAAGCAAACTGGCTACTGCATGGAAAACTCAAAAAAGGTGGAGAAGAAAAAGGACTCTAGAACAAGTGTGTGGGCTTCACAAATCCCAGGGCCATAGACTGACCCATTATTTTATTGCTGCATCAGTAGTTCTGAAGGATGGGATCCATACTAAGTTTTCTGGTTGGGATCACTGTGAAGTCCCATTCTAGGTGATTATAGAGCAGTAGCGGAGCTAGAAATTGTTTTGGCAAGGAGGCAGTACCATTTTAAATTTTAAACTTTTAAGGGCTACCGATGTATAAATAAATAAAATTTAAGAAAGCATCAATATATAAATAAGGAAATTTGTGTGGGTTGTTGTTGGCAATTGCCCAGATCAGCTACCTGTGGCTCCACTATTGTTGTCCTGTGTGACTAAGAGGTATCATGGATGCAGACTAAACATAGGACCATGTAAAAAAAATTAGCTCTCTTGTCATTGTTTCTCCTTTCTTTATCAGCCTACTTCTTCAAAACTTAGCCAACCCGAGCTCAGTACTTCTGCTAGAGCTTGATTTGAGCTTGAGCTAAGGCCTTTTAAAGCTCAAAGAAAGTCCAAGCAGCCCTAGATCATGTTGATATTGACTGGTGCATAACACATATGTATATATGCTGCAGGACCCACTACTAGTGCCACATTTGATACTGAAATGATATGGGCTGGCACACGTATTAACTTTTTGATTTCTCAAACATGTTTATTGCACTAGTACAACAGATTTAGATTCATGCATGAAAATTGAAATTTCTTGTAATTATGCACGAATAATTAGTACAAGCCTCTTATCAATATTTTCATAAAAGATTAGTATTTGATCCTCTAATTTGTAGAGTGCCAAATTTTATTCTACCTATAAAATTAATTTCCCTGAAGGACATAGCTCAAACGGGCAGAGTTGAGGTGCGTTGGAGGTGCATCTCCAGTTTGGAACCTGTGGAAGGCTATGTTTCTGTACCGCAAGGAAGGTGGGCCCCATGTGCAAGTTAAAGCACTTGGAGATTTTACTACCTAGTACGGACACAGCCCTGGACTCTTAAGGGACAATGGGAAGAATGGGGGTTCCGGTTCTTGCTCGAGCTGTAGGATAACCCTCAAGCTCATCTGAGACCTATAAAATTAACTATTAACATATGAAATGCATATGACGGCAGAAAAAACAAAATGAAAAAGCAGGACATGATGTATAGTTTTGGCTGACTTGAATTGAAAAATCTGGCATGAAAACGTGGAAAAAAATGGACTTATATTCAGCAAGGTACATGGAAAGTACTTTCCCTAATCCTAGAGCCCCACGAGGCCCCACACGTTCAAGATGTGAACAAGGCAACCCCACGCCCACAACGAGAGACAAGGCATTGTTCAATGAAAGCGTGTTTGTCCTGTGGGGAATGCAAGAAGAGATAATCAATGCTGCCAGTTTTGCATGCGTCCCCACCAAGTTGCCCCGCAGTGCGTGGGAGCAAGACAACCACACGCAGTGTCAGATCAACTCCTATTAACCACAGGTACCATTCAGTGCATGGAAGCTGTTGAAATAATTAGCGTTATATCCATCAAGATCCGAAGAGCTGTTACCCATGAAAATGATGCTTATGTAGTTGCATGAGGCACCAAATTAATATGATGTTAAACCAATCCACAAGATTCATATTCAGTGTATCTACATGTAATCTTAGCGGGCCAAGCTGTCACTGGTCTGGGCCGAACCCAGCTGCGACGATGTCGGCCGGGGTTCGGACTTTACGAGAAATATAATGGGACCCCTTTACCTGCATTGTGGCTGTATTTTTTTTATAAATTTGTTATAAGATGTGGAGATTAGAACAAAAAGTGATTATTTAACTTAATCAGGTTCTGGTCTACACGGATCCAGCTGGATCCTCCCCCCTAAGCTGTACAAGATACAAAGGAGGTGACTTCGAGGGATCATTATACATACGCCTGGACCTACCGAGCTTTGTCAAATGTGAAAGGGATTGCTGTTGCCAAAATAATTCTAGGGGATAGTACACCATGCCTGTCCAGAGCTACCGTATTAATATAATCGATCTGTACTTAATTAAGTAGCAGACGATGCACGTAATATATTAATCTTAGGAGGTTATACGCTCTCTTATACTTGAAACGCGTACATGCGTTTGAGTGTGTAGGTGTCCATGTGCAGGCATGAGTGTCTTGCCATGCACTGTCTTACATATATATATATATATATATATATAAAATATATATATATATATAAAGTAGGCGTTTGAGTGTGTAGGTGTCCATGCATATATATATATATATAAAGTATGCAAAAAAGACCCGTCAATGCAATGTCCTCAATTTTGTAAACATCTGAATTGTTTTAAAATTTGTACTGATCAACCAGAAGCCCTTTTTCTCTATATTAATGGCTAGTTTTTGCTTCTTTCGCATGGGATGATCCATAGCTTATATATATGTAAAACGGAAGGAATTGACATATATATATATATATAGAGACAAGAGAGCGAGAAAGAGAGAATGAGAAGAAGAAGAAGAAGAAGCTGAAATCCTCCAGCCAGCCAGCCATCCATCCTCATGCATGGGGTCAGATCATCAAGCTGCATGTGTGAGAGGCTGGAGGCATCTGAATGGCTGGATAAAATTAAGGAGAAAAAATGAGATAGGATATTTTATTCATTAACATTAATTAACAACTTTTTATCCTTGATTGTCTCTCAACCATTCATCTTAGAAAAATCAATAACCCAGAAGATTCCTGATGAGGACTCCAGTAACTAAGGGTCTGGTACCTACCAGTTTCTTATAATGTTCAATAATGTCTGAAAATTAGGAATAAATTAAATAAAGTCATGAAAATTTTGAGTGTTAAATTAAATATTAAATTTTAAAAGCAGAAATAGTAAGGCTGTCCGTCAAAAATTTTATAAGAGTCAACACATCAGATTTTCGTTGCTTTTCCTTGGCACATGCATGGTTTTGGTTTGAAAACCAGCTAAAAGATAGGTGAACTTGCTGGACAGCCATTGGACAGCCAAATCTACCTAAAGTCTTTGTGCCTCTGTGTGTCTGGATGGGGTGCTCAGTTTAGCTGAAATACATTACTGATGGATACATACCGTTTCGCGGTATCGTTTGATAAGAAACAAAGTAGAGATATTAACTTAAATAGTTATTTCTCAATAATAGATGGGATTTATAAGCCAATAGAAGTTGATATGATGCCGAATTCTGAATCCTTAAAATTGTAAAGAACACTTCTATAAAGAAATTCATATTATATATTTAATTTTGTTTAAGGACGTAATAATACAAGATTCAATATCGGCCAACACAAGCGAATGTGTGCGCTTCATGCATGTATACTCTCTGGTGCGAAAACTAAAACTTAATGTAACAATACAGCCGGATTAATTATCATATATATTCTTCCTGTTATAAATTTAAAGTTCATCCTAGACAGGAGAAAATCCTTATACACACATACACACACACACAAGAAAGAAGACGGCTAACTTAATGCATGGGTCTGGTTTTTGTGTTTTATCCAAGAAAAAGGTATTGTATCGAAGAACCTGCTGATTATTTACGAACTTAATGATGTGAACTGCATACTACTCCAATACGGTCTAGTATGGTGGGACTTGTTGTTCCAGTCCCCGCTGCATTGAAGTTTGCTTTGACTTCTAGAAGTACTGGTTTTTGCGTTTGAACCTCGTGAAAATTAAAGAAGGGATGAAAATTTTAACGCAAAACTAAACCTATAGAAATGTTTGAAACATGACCAGACAATAAACAGAACAACCTGTCTTGATTAACTTGACATGATAGAAATGCAATGATTTGATAACAATGCCATTTCAGGTACAGCCAATTAACCATGGAAACAACAATTTGTCACTAGAATCACCAACTGATTTGATAGCCATTTTAGCTTTAGCTTATTCATTTTTTTGCATTGTACTATATATACACACACACACACCAAAAGGCAGTATATGACATGACTTGCTACCGCCTTGAATTTAATTAAGCACAGAAGAATTATATATACTTGTGTTTGTACTGCACAAGTGTCTCCAATGAAACCACATATATGATCTACCTTTTATTACCCAACTCAGCACTTCGACTAAGAAACCATATGTGGTCGTGCCCTCTGTTCTTAATTAGTACCACACTATACATGCAAAGATCTGCTTGGAAGCCCAAGTTCTGGTACGACATGTGCTGAAACAGACATAGTCCGTGGTAAAGAAAAGTCGAAACTATTGTATATAAGATATGCATGTTTATTGATAACAAAAGCTTCAGAAAAAGAGAGAACTTTTAACTAAATCAAACCTCTCAATTACAAAAACTTTATACAAAAAAAATATATTATATTGACCTTAGTGTCAGAAGGTTATGCCATAATGATATTATATTTTCTGGAGCTACAGTAAGGTTTGTGAACTGCTACTGCCAATTTATGATAATTAATATCATGAAATGAAAAATGTGTCACTTACCCAAGAAAAGATGGATCACAAAGGTCTTGCCTAAGATAGACAAGGACAGTGAGCTTAAACTCTTTTGCCGCTTATTTCACTTTAGAATCTTAGCCAAGTCAATTTGAGAGCACTACAACTTTAAGAAAACACACTTTACTGACACCAAAAAAAGAAAGCATCACTAAAAGTGTCACTTTCACTGATGCAAAACAAGTAAATGTCACTAAAACACATCATACTGCAGTACAAGCAAGTCGTGTCGGCAATGAACAAGATTCCTTAATGCACAAGGAGGTTGTATCAGTGACGCTCAATCTTTGCTCATGCTACTTCACATAGTGTCACAGTTGAGTAGTTTTTTCCTGATTCGACAAAGACCAGCACAATTAACGGCCCGCTAATCTTCAGTAACACAAGACGATTTCATCTCATGGATGCCTTAGCCTGTTATCTGATGCCTATGGCCTTTAGTGATGCGACAGACTTCGTATGACTGTGGTTTAGCCTTATATGGATATCTTCTTCAGCGATGCGAAAAGATATTGTGGGTTGGCCTATCAATAGTCTTTAGTGACACGAGCTTTCACATCATTGATAGTATGGTTCTTCGTGACAGACATTTGTCACATCAAGGACAGCTTCGATATGGTCTGTCACACCATTGATAATTCTTGCTATGCTCTTTAGTATTCGGAATACTTTAGTATCATTGATGGTGTGGCATGCTATGGTCTTTAGTAACACAAAAAGTGGACCTCGTCAACATTCTGCTTGTGAAATGCAGTTTCTACACTTTTGCTGATGCGCATGAAGTAAAGGAAATCATTGTCGTTTGTGATCCATCATATATGACGTATTTGAAAGTAATTCTTTTTCCAACTTACTTGTCAGCACTTCAAGGTCATTCTGATATTCGGTAGCTTTCTAAAGAATACTATTACCATCTTCTGTGTTTTATTTTCCTATTTAATATGTCCTTGGAGATTTGTCCAGTTCCAACGTTTTGATTTCATCCATGGTCCTTTCTATTGATAGCTGGGTAAAAGATTATGTTCTTGTATTTTATGATTAATTTGTTTTTGTATGAAATGTAGGTTGCACATTTTAGCATCACCAAAAGAGGTGATGGTTTTCAGGTCAAAATACACTTGTTTCTCTAGCATGGACATTTTCTTGGGTTTAATTTGGATGTAATTGAGAAGTTAGCAAAACAATTGCAGTATTTAATGTTAATTTGGAAAATTTTCTAGATTTGCAAAAGCTCAACATCTTGGTGTACTTAACTTCATTGGGTGGAGGAGGATCCTAATGTCCTGCTGCATTAAATTTCTGTTATAGTTTTTAGGAATTGTAAAGCACGAGGTACTAGAATAAGTGTTCACTGAGTAAGTGGGATCATGAAAACATAGCCTTTTATTTCCCTTTTGTATCATTTCCATAGGCTTTGAATTGAAGAGATGCAGTGTAGAAATTAACGATATTAAAAAATCGTGCAAGTTTTGATACATAAAAATTTTACAAACGTTTGCTTTATGAGGAGTTTTTTTCAATAAAAAAAAAAGGAAAGATGTAGCAATCACTATCACGATGGAACAGCTATTGCTATAGGCCTACAATGGTGATGAACACACTTTTTCAAGTGATGCATGCAATCGTGTTACTAGTTGTCTATACCATTACTAACACACTTTTTAAAGTAAAAGAAGCAAATACTGAATCTTATGCACTAGTTTTCGTAATGTGGTTTTATCGTTTTGCTAATGTGAAATAGCGTCATTAATAGCTGTCTTCACTGATACATGCACATTTTGTTGTGGCAATGCCATTTAACAACTACCTTTATTGACAACCCATAGTGCAGCGGATGGGAATCGTGCATAATGCTTCAATTTGTCTTCATAATTGGTGAAGGGCACGACCTGTCCTATAATATTGTATAATAATTGCCTGCGTAATTGGGGCACAGCTCAATTTGTCTAAGCATATATGTGCTTTATACTCTGGTGGTCAAACCCAAAACATACATATAAATAAATAAACATTGTACCTACATAAAAGGTCATTGCCTACATATCGACTCCACAACTAAAAATATGGGAAAAGAATGATATAAAACATGGTGCCCAGCAATCAGCCTGGGTGAGAAGCACTTTATAATATAGTCTATTCTTAAACCCTTTTACAATAATCAGCTTGACTGGCATTTAGTCTATAAAGGTCATTCACAGTATAACCGGCCTTTTGGCCGCTCATCTTGTGCTTAGGCTCATTTCAGAATATTCAATAAAAATGCATTGGAAAATGTATAATACAATTGGCGTACAACATCATACAATAAGATTTATAGGCCTGAAATCACATCTACACAAGCACTGGTCTCGCACCAGTTTATCGGCACCCGAGTCATAATGCAACACCTTTCAAAGAGGTCCACTCACAAGCATAGCACAGTCATTGTGCTCATAGAGAATGACATTCAAGCATGTGTGCAATGTTGTTAGTGCTCATCTGATACCATATCATGATATTTGGCACAAACTAAGGTCATTTAACAGCTCGCATGCCGTATAAACAAGGAAACTCGATTTCTTCTAATATCAGATGGAAACCGACTCAATACCACATGACAACATAACTCATATCTAAACTGTAACCATAAACACAATTTGTGCTCACATAGTGTTTCCCATTCGCCATATCTAGTAATCTCGCCGGTGAGGACATAGACGTCAAAATGTATACTGGACACGTGGAATCATGCAAAACAAAACATAAACATAATCCAAGTGTGCATGTGTGGCTGACCCAAGATGGCCATAGCCAAGTCATGGCCTACTTGCACCTGCCTTTAAAGATAGGCCGTCGGTGATAGCCAATTTTGAACAAGCTAAAAGATATCCATCCGGGCTTTTTAGCCCAATTTGTCATATAAGTCATGATAGTGTGCTGCATTACATGTTAAATTGGCCCCAAAAGGGTCCTTGCGAAAATTAGGAGCATGGGACATCATAAAAATGCCTAAATTAAGGCATTTCTCATGAAATTAAATGTGCAAATGCATAGAACATGATAATCATCAAACAAAAAATTTGGGGCAAAAGCAACACATCAAACTAGCCCTTAAGGGTCAGTGAGAAAAACTGGGGGTAGGGGCTTTGTGGAAACACTCAAACCAAGTCATTTTTTCCCAAATCAAATATGCCAACATGTACCAAAAAAAAAAGAAGAAGGCACTAATCATGGAATTTAGCACGAAACCATGTATGTTGTGATTTGAATTTAATCAAGCAAATTTTCAATCGTAAAACCCTTGGAGAAGGCTATACCCCAGCTTTGCCAAATGACCTCCCATCCCAAGTTGTGTTGGCGATTCTACATACACCTACTATCTGGGATGTTACACATTTCATTAGCAAAAACATTAGTGTCATTTCCTTCAGTATGGCTTGCTTTGCATTACTGATAGTTCTATTTATGCCTTTCTCATCACTACTAATGTTTGTTTTACATTAGTAAAACTCCCTTTCTTGGTAGTGAAACTAGGTAGCAACTCCTAATTTTGAGAGAGGACTTTCAATAACTCTTGGATCCTTGCCTATAGCATACAACCTTCGGCATAAAGTTCAACGTCGTTGTTTTTGTTCCTACACTTATGTGATGCAAATGAACTTCAGGGTTATGCCTTTAATAGGAAATGCTTTTGACAGTGGTTGCCTACCAACTATTTGTCACGTGCTAACATGATTCTATGCTAGGGATACAACTATATAGGTGCACAATATACTCTCATTATAATGGAACTGTTTTTTATCAAATATAGGACTTGGATGAGTGGGAGGAGTATTTCATTCTAGTGCCCAGAACGAGAAGTGAACCGCCCTCTTTCCCCGTCCCCCAAGGTGCAAAATTGTATTGGTGCCACATTGATGCTTGCATCAACTAGTGCATTGCTTCCCCTTATTGGTAGGTCTAGGCATCGGGCCAAGCTAGGCTAGCCCAACCCAATGACACCAGAAAAGGGCATCAAGAAAGATGGAAAGAGAGAGAGATGAGATGGCATCGGCTAATCTAGTGCTGGTGATCTAGTGGAACACAGTTGTCACGATTCACCGTGATGGCCACGGTGAGAGAGAGTCACAGAGAGGAAGAAAATTGAAACTTGTAGGGAAAGAATAACGGTGAGAGAGCCAGGCCAGGCCCTCGATACTCAGGCCGGACAAGTGCAGTGCAGCCGGAGCCTAGGTGTGGGTCAGCATGAGGGATACAAATGGAGACTGAGCGCAGCCTATTTGAGGTCAAGTACCTGACAGCCCATCAGGTTCCGTGCTCATTTCTCATGCTTGTTGGTTCAAAGGATGAGAGCCAATGGCATTCAACCAGTGACCTGCCATCTACCAGCGGGTAAACCATGGCAGTCGCACTGCATTCCTAGAGGTTGGACCATAGAATTTTCATAATTGTTATTGAAGAAAAGAAATTGTTCACTAGTAGCGGTAATCACATATATATACCAGCATACTAACTATTCAAGTCATGCTAGTCAATTCTTTTGACACTATTGCCTTCTACACATCAAATCTTATACAAGAATTACCATCAAATAAAATGTTATTAGACCTCAGGCTTGTGAATCTACAATCTTTTTTAGTTAATAATTACTAAACCAATAAATGTAGTTTCACATAAATGATTGCAAAACAAAATTGCAAAAACCTTTAAAATGTAACTATTCTTCAAATACTTATCAATGAAATGCAGCCTAGACCACATTGGTTATTAAAAGTTGAACATAAGATGCAATAAATCCCATGAATACATTAATTAGATGATAGATATAGTGTATAGATTCCAAAACTTTGAAAGAAATATCATCACGATTCGAGCCAAACAAAGTTGAAAAGGGATCAAGTGAATTTCGAATGCAACGCTAATGGGAGAGAAGAAAGAATATGCATACAGAAAATTATAACCTACAGGTCAAGCACATAACCTATACAAATGACTTTGGAAACTCGTACATGAATCAATGCATTCCAACAAAGTTAGTAGAAAGAAGCAATCAAGTGTAGTTGGTTTGTTCTCATCTTGGAGATTTTGAGTGAACTCAATTTGGTAAATTTTGATCATTGAGTTTGAGATTTTCATCCAACTTTTTTGTTGGAAATATATTATTAACTATTTCAT
Source organism: Nymphaea colorata (assembly GCF_008831285.2). NCBI lineage: Eukaryota > Viridiplantae > Streptophyta > Magnoliopsida > Nymphaeales > Nymphaeaceae > Nymphaea > Nymphaea colorata. The sequence goes on along the minus strand of NC_045144.1, from coordinate 23,829,452 downwards.
TTTATGTTGCATGGGAAATAGAGCCACACACTTACAAAATTTCCCACAAATTTGGTATGTCATTATTGTCAATTGAGTGAACATGCAATAAGGATGTTTTTCTATTGGTTTTTCCCCTTTTTCTTCTTTTTTGATAGATCATGTTAGTAAGGTTCATGTAATTGTATTCTGAAAGCAACACCTTATGTCAAAACTGACTCAACTTGCTTGAAGTTTGTCAGTGAGTTTGTAACGACTCGACTCGCATTGGGCTTGGGCCCTTGGTTCAATGGCTACCAACCCACCCCTTAGCAGTTTTGATTCCAAACCCAAAAACGCTAGGAACCCAAGACAACCAACCACTTTAACAACCTCCATTACCCCTTAAGGCACACACATCGGCACATGTGGGACCCTAGGTCCAATTGTTGGATTGTGCTCTCATATCACTTTAACGACCAGACCGACATCGAGCTTGGACCCCTAATTCGGTAGATCCCAACCTGCACCCTAGTAATTTCAGTTTCAGCCCCAAAAGGTTAGGAACAATGACAACCAACCACTTTTTATAAATATCAAAAAATTCCCCATAACCTTAGATATAAGACTAAACTTTTAGGATGTTACAAAGTCTTCTAGCCATTAAGGTTTTGACTGAAATTCATGTCCTTGGTAGGATAAACAATGCCACATATTAGCAATATGGGCTTATGTTTGACTGATTATATTTGATGTTTGTCCAATAGTAGTGCCTTGTCATAATTGTGGTTCTATAGATCAACAAAATGTAGCTTCTCTAGCATCAAAGTTCTCAACATCATGCCCAATGATGTTTCAATGATAGTAAAGCAAAAGCCAAACTAAAACAAAAAAACACATTGGAAAACAAACTTAAAACACTTATTCTATTGTACTCACTCAGCAATTGAAACCATAACTAAAGAGAAAGATGAAAGAGAATATTGCAGACACTATATTCTGTTGGTCCACCAACTTGGAATCTTCACTTCTATGCATCCCAAACTTTGCTTTCAAGCCTTTGAGATACAACACTTCAATTGACTTGAGACTAGAGAGAAAGAAAGGTGAAGAAAAATCATGCTCGGTCATTAGCAAACACTAAATCACATTCTTGTGGAGAACCATACTTTAGGAAGGAGATGAGAAGATGCACAATAATCACACATAGCACCCCAAAGAAGGCTGAACATAGAAAGAAAGAAGAAGAACGGTAGAGGTGGACAATTTTCATGGCTGCTGTTTTAGAGCATTTAAGATAGAAAAATGTGGAAACTTGCTTGAATTCACCTAAAGAAATGGTATGCAACTTTCTTGGAAGTGTAAAAAGTCTTGGTCTGATCTAAAATCCATAATATTCAATTCAGTGTCGTTTTCTATCCTGATCCACCTACAAAGTAGATTTAAATCACCAAAACGTATGTAATTTGTTCCTTTTGACTTGGATTTTTGTGCAACTTGGACCCTTCATCTTTATAAAAAAGCAACCTAAGCAAGGGATTTAAACTCTGAATTCATGAAGAATCCATTTGTACTTTTCATCAATGTGATATTTCATTAATCATGAACGGTGATAGCATGAAATACTTCTTAGACGTACAATGGATGACACATTTGATTAAGAGATTTTGCTAAAATGTCATAATGAATTGGACCAATTTAGTTGATATATCCTCTTAGGTTTCCAGTAACATGTCTTGGGTGGACTAAGAATTGGCTTCATGATAGGTTTCCCAAGCAACATTACAGATTTGACTACCTTAATTTAGAAATATCAATGTAATGGTTTTCAATAGATAATTGTTTTTTAAATTGATAATGTTACTTGGCTTTTTAAATGACAAATATATCCTCCATATAGTGTGCCATGCACAAAACATAAGAAACTTATTGCTCTTGCTATTTAACACAAAAAGTTAGTGCACTGCATGTCTTTTCCTACATAGGAACAATTGACTGACTGCATGCCAATTTTTTATAGCAACCACTTGGTTGCACACTTCATTGTTGACCTAACTCCATTACTTAAAATTATCCTTTTAGGATTCTAGCCAGCTATGTCTAACCTAGAGTAAGTCAAATATAGTTTCCAAGTTAATCTAATTTAAAAGTTCAGTTTGCCCCTTATGATAATTTGAGCATGTTTTTCAAAATTTTGATAGATTTTGAAGAAATTAACCAAATTTGTTCAATATTATAAAACCCACACAATTTAAGAAATTAACCAAATTTGTTCAATAATATAAAACCCACACAATTTAAGAAAATATCGACAAAAACATTTTATTAATGCTATAAGGTTTAACCACTATGTGGGGATCCAACCACCAGAGAAGAGAAAATTAGATAACTAGTGAATTTGTGAGCTTCCTTTGTGAACACTACAACAAAACGATTTATTTGCTACAACCAGTGCTGAATGGGTCGAACCATATAGTTTGCAGCAATTGCTACCTTGATAGTAGAATATAGCAAGTTTGTGCAGCATATATTTTGTATCTTACTATCATGATACACATACTAAAACTTAGACACCATAAGCATGATTGCCATGATTAGTGAGTCTCCTTTTTTAAGTATATAGATTGTAAATGCTTTCCAACTTGATCTGCAGAATAAAGCACGTCTGTGATATGTTTGTTATTGTGTTATTCATAATAAAACTTAAACACCACAATCACCCTTATTTTAATATCTAGTATCCATCTCTGTATTGTATTAACTGTTATGAATTTAGTTCTAGTTGCAACAAAATCGAAATTAAAATGAGTGATTTAGAGCAAAACAAAGCCTTGAGGGAATCTAGCTGCAAATTGGTAATTTTCTTCATAGATCCAGAGGACTCCAAGCTAAGATGGAGTCCAGTGTCCAAATACTAGGAATCTGTCTCCTATGTACCAGCCCTATTTTGAATAGATTAGAGTATTTGAGTTCATTTGAAAACACAATTGATTTAACAATACTTATTCAAATTGTCACAAAACATAGAATTGGGGATTTTAGAGCTATAAACAGCCAAAATTTGGTGTTAGTTTCTTCAATTTTCACCCATTTCAAAATGTGCAGCCTTCTCTTGTCTCACCTTCTCTACCTTCAAATCCCCAAATAAAGTTTGACTTGTTTTTTTTTTTTTTTATTTCCTCATTTCCCTTGATGAATCCAAATTAGTTGGTTTTGAGTATTTCTACAGAATGCAAAGAAGAATTTTTTTAAACTTGAGCAACATACATAACAACTTGAGATTCATTCTTTTCTTGTCTGGAACTCAAGAAGAAATACCAACATATTATAGGGATCAATTTCACGAATGTTAGTAGAGAAAGAATTGATTTTTTCATGAATTTAGTTTACTTTTATAATTCTATTTTCTTCCATATGGCCAGCATATTCATTACATTTTCTCCATTATTTTGATTTGAATTGGAATAGAAAATAGATTAGGCAAATTAAGTTTGAATGTTGTTTTCGAAAAGAAGAAAAATCGACGACTATTTGGAACCGTTGGCCAAAACTAGTGATATTGACGAAATTGGTCCATCTGGTTATGTGTGAAACTTTAGCTTCTCTTCAATCAAAGTTTCAATTTTATGTTAAATTAGTAGTTCAATTAGCTTGTTCCATAATCTAATTTTTTCCTTAGTAGGCAATTTAATAATAGATTGTGCGCTAGTTTAGGTTTTGCATGCATGATGTATAATTTGTGTTTCATAATCTTGGGTTTTTATTGTTTACTTTATTATATTAATTATATTTTCTTCATGTTTTGTTGTTGATTAGTTAGTCGAGGGTCTTTTTAACATGTACATGTCTGTGTTGGCTGGAGGATAATTGGAAATTTCATAGTTGAGATTTTATTATTATTGTTGTTGCTATTGTTGTTTTTTTTCTTTTTTTGCTGTTATTTGACTTGTTTTTGTGTTTGTTACCTAAGCCATTTTTTAGGTGTTTTATTCTACTCTGGCTGATCTCTAACATGCAGAAAAACAAATTTTCTTTGCTAGTTAGGAGCTGTCCTTGAGAAAAAAATTACATATATATCCAGTGCCTTAGCTTGACAGCAGACACTTTCTGTTTTATGTTTTGTTTTGTATTGAACAATCACTTCCTTCTACATAACATTTATTTATTTTCATGGTTAGGAGTGCAGTTACATGTCAATAATTTGAGTTTAAATTCTAGTCACATTTGGTTTGGCTGGAATCCGATAATTGAAGAAGGTATTTCCCAATAAAGATGTTGCCAGAGATTTTTTTTTTTTAAGAACGGCCTATTCTTTTATGTATATATATATATATATATATATTACATAAGAAAATTAAATGGTGACTATAACTTTTTAGAGTTACCTAGCTATTTTATCTGTACTATTCAATCTCACATGATGAATCGTGAAGAAAAAAATAAGGAGAAAAATGTGATAGACATTTTCTCCATCTAATATTAATTTGCACATTTTTTTTTATGTATTTCTCTCAACCATCTGTCTGCTTTAAATGAATGGCTTTGGTTAGGTGGCTTGGTGACTCTAAATAACTAGAGCCACTGTTCACTCAGGTAGGAAAATCACACACACACACATACTTTGTCTATCCAAAGTCTCTCAATCATCTAAATTGGTTCGCTTATCCAAAACAAATGGATGGTTGGTCACTAGACCGTGACTCTAACGTTTTCCTTTGTTATAGTCACTGAACCGTGACTCTAAAGTTCTATGTTAATCTGAGCTCCACCAAGGTGCAATCAAAATCTGGTTGGGTTTTGGTCAAAATTCTGGATTCCGAAGCAGGATCAATTCATATCCTTTCGTGACTATCATTTTGAATTAGCTATAAAGCTTATCCAAGGACAGGTCTACCCCACACAGGCAACCAACTTAACCTATAAGTGTTCTCAGGCCCAATGAATCCATCCTACCAACTGTCTGCACTTAACGGATCCTGCAGTCTTATCCGTCCTTTCGTGAAGTCACAAGAACATTATATATCCGAAACAAATTTATTTTATAGTTAAATCAAATACGGACTTCAAATGCCAAAAAAAAAAAAAAAAAATTGAGTGTGAAAGCACATGTCACATTGAAGTTGGATATTTAATCACACCTGATCTGTTTCATCCCCCAATTCTCCAAATGTGTCAAATACGAAAGCAACTTCATATTCCTTTCGAAAACAATATCCGTTCTTCAAAAAGAAAATTCTGCAAAAGTTCCATCGGAAACAATATAATTTGTGTAGTGCCATGGGACACACGTCGCCGCGAGTATAGCAAGACAACCGGATGGTAAGGCCACACTGCCATAACGAAGTCGTCCGACTTCGAAAACCGGTGGCCTGACCGCCAGCAGTTCCTTGAAACCAGCCAACAGGCACAGAGAGCGACTGTTCATGCCCGAGAGGACCCACTCGAGATCAATGGCTCCAAACGATGCCACAACAATGCCTTACGACAACAGCCCCTATCTGTCAGGCAATCCCGAATGGAGAAACTTCTAGTTTTGACTCAGTTTGGATCAAACGCTTAATTATGAAACGCCGGCGGCTCTCATGTCCACGGTTTCCGGAAAACAGTGTGCTGAAGATCTTCCACAGGGTGGCATGGTGCAGCATTAATGGCTCCATTTTGTCCGTCTCTGTAGCAAGAGCTTCATAATTTCCTTGACATAAATCCACAATAGGTGGGGAGGGGCTATAGATGGCGCAGGCTTAATGAACTGCTGCCAGTTACTGTTGGAATGGTCCCTAAGCTACAGTGTAGAGGGTAGACGTACAGAGAATGTACACGAAGCCGTCGTCGTGTCCACTCGAGGTGGAGGCGGGCTGGTACTTCGGTGTGATGATCAGAAGGGTCGGCCTCCCTTTTGTTTGTTTTCCCTGAAAATTCGGCCGCCCCATTTCGGAACTCGTGCAGATAACCTCGCCGGTGCATGAATTCGCTTGTGCGTTGCTTTCAGTTGATTAGGTTGGTGCTGTAAAAGACAAACTAAGGAGTAAATTGGCACACGCTGCTCAGAGAGAGAGAGAGTCACTTCTGTTGAATACGATTGTCTAGATTGTTTGCATTTCTATGCATAACAATAACAACCCATTTTTCTAATGTTTTACATTCAATTTTTTGAAGGATTTAGTGTTATATTTTATAAAATATGCAGGTCAGCGAGTTTAATTTCATTCAAATTGGAGCATATGTTTGTCTTTTTTGTAGGCGTCTTCGTGGAAAACATTCCATTGTTTTGGGATGAAGAATGGAACGACGAAGATTTATGAGATGTGTGGAATTTGCTAGCAGATAGACAAGTTACATGAATTTGACCCCCAAAGTTTACGGGGACCGGTGTTTATTCCTGATCGATGTAATAAACCATCTAGTTAACTTAAATATTGACATAGATTTGATTTGATCTGTTATTTCATTTGTATTATTATGATAAAGTTACGATTAAGGCTTTTCTCTTTAAATATTTTTTGTCTCTACCTAGTTCTATTTCTTGACATTATGTTTCTACATCTTAAGTAAAAGGAACATAAATTGTAACTAAAACCATGATAAACCATCATCGCTCCCCAAACTGCCACTAGTACCAATGTAGTGACTGTTTATTAGTGACAAATTTTTTAAATTTTGGTCAAGCAGTGACATTCAACATTCGTTAATATTGAATTGTCCCATTAAAGACAAATGGAACCCTTAATTAATGGAAGGATAACCTCCACTATATTAGTTTTCAGATCATCAGAGAAAAACTTGTGACTTAATAATAGACGACAAAATTTGATCTCTTTTTCTTTTGTTTTTTTTCCTTTTGTTTGTTTGAACCGTCAAAAAGTAAATCGAAGACCGAGATAACCTTTGTTCTTGGACATAAAAGGTTAATTAAGTTTCATTTTTAATTTGCTCTTAAAAAAGATAAAGTATTGTTCCAAATTATTTTACAAAAGAATTCCCCTCCATAATTAGAAAAGATCTAATTGGCAACAAAATCGTGGCTGTACCATAGTCAATCTTTTAATGCCTTTTACTTGGAAAGGAAATGAAACATAAAGGCATGTCAAAATTTATTTTTTCCTTTTCAAATAAAGTAACATACGTTAATTACATTCTGTTTATATGCTTGCATTTAATTCCCGGTAGAAAGCCAATTTGCCTTCGAACACAAGCAAAATCTTGGCTGGGGATTCATGACAGATGAGAATCACCAGCTTTTCTTCTCTCCAGATTTCGATGTACCATTTCGTTACCCCTTTTTGACACATAATTTATTATTATATTTGTCACCATTCGGTACAAATGAACCACCTTTGTTATATATTTATTTATTTATTTGCACGTGCTCATCACATGTCATTACGCACGAGTGCAGAAGGGCTGAACACTAACTTCTCACTTATCCGCAAAATATCGTGGAAGCATCCTTGTATGAAAAAACCGAAGTATATATCGCGCTATCAAGGAATATATCTTGTTATTTAGCTTTCAAATGAATAAACAAATTAATTTTTCACTCATTTTGTTGTATTTTCTTCTATTTTGACATCGTGCCTATTTAATGCGGATTGGTTCCGTGAAGGTGTATTGCAACCTTCTTATAGCTGAACATTCATGAATGGACACAAAAAAATAACATAAATTTTAAATATTAAGTGCTGTTATCTTCATCATCTTGTCGTTTAAATTAAACTTTTGCTGCGATGACAACTAAATGCTTTACCAACAAAAGAAAGGCAGCTTAAGGACAACAAATTTTAAATATTAAGTGCTGTGTTATCTTCATCATTCAAGGAGCCCATAAATGTGATTCTTCAAATTTCAACAAAGGGACAGAATTAGGAAAGCATTTAACTGTACTGCAAAATTCTGCCTTGGTATAAAAGTTTAAAAAGGGTCAGTTGTACCTTGCCAGTATATTCCGATTCTAAAAGTCAACTAACAAATTGAATATCTTCTAGCATAACTAGCTAAAAAAATGAAATTAATTGAATGATCCAATATAAAATCTGCACAACAATTAATTGCCAGAAAAAGAAGAGAAAAAAAAAACTAGGCGGGGCATTTGAATGATACCCTCATCTAATCCACTTGTTTAAAACTTGGTTTTATTTTCTGACCAGTTTTTAAACCTTTGTTTGCTTGTTGGGTAACCAATCCAAAACCTTGTCTTTTAATAACTTAAGGGGGTGGTTTTTTACTTTCTTTTACAAAACCCAAATTTTAAAAAACCAGTTTTTCCTCAAACCCAATTTTGCATAAATACTCCAAAAACATGGTTTTGCAGGTAAAACCAGGTTTCGAGGTGTCATCCAAACACCCACAAGATTTTTTTGGTCATTATGGAAACTCATCTTTTGATGTCGGCGTACATACTGTTCAAAATGCCCAAAAATAAAATTAAAGAAAAAAACCCATAAAAAAGGCTGGCTGTTTGTGATATGAAGGATCCAATTCAAGGAAAAGGAAAACAACAAATACTATTGTTGTGCGCAGATCTTGACAGTTCATGTGTCTCTTAGCATATGGAAGAGTCCAAGCAGCCCCTTCTCCACCACTTAACCCCTGCACCACAAGTGGGTCATAAGGCAGAAGACCACTGGCAGCTTGAGCCGTTGATTGTTAAAGTCAGTCCACAGGAAATTTTCAAGGAAGCTCTCAACGCTCACTTCCCATTCCATGACATAACCATTCAATGATATGATCCCCAAGAAATGGGAACTAATTCGAATTGAAAAATCATAGAGTTCAAGTTTAAATAAGCAATAAGTATACAATATATAATTAATTATGAGATTAATAGTGAGTACGTCTCTATCATGGTCGCTCGCGTTAAGTTCGGTCTTGATCAGAAGTACCAAGGAAAAGGTTTGCCAGCTAATATATATATAGCAAAAGAATAAAGGTTGCTTGAAAGCTAGCTAGCTCTAACCGGATAATGGGATCCACAATCGTTACAGAGGGAAGACCACGAGAAGTTGATAAGTCATAGCCAACAATTTAGATCAATATAGATGGGAGAGGGACATTACTAGAGAGTTCTTTGGTTGTGTCATATCATCCACATATATCCTGAATTATTGTCAAAATAGATTTTTAAAGATGAAGCGCTTATGGACACGAGGGGACCGCGAAAATGGTAAATTCACCGACGTGATCGATCCACTGCACGGATCGAGTGTATTTGGGAGACCTAAGTATTAAGTATTAGGTGAGGGCTCGATTCGAGCTCACTTAAAAAAGCTTGGCTGGTGCTCAACTTGTCAATAAACGAGTTGAGTTCGAGCTTACAAAGATACTCAAAGTGATAAATGAGTTTGAGCAGTTTTTTGAGTCGAGTCAATCTTGAGCTGGTCAAACTCAGGCTCGACTCGTGTGTGCAGCCCTACATTGCTGCTTGGAGCAAGAACCAAACCGACGTCAAGTTGTGTGTGTCAGGGTGGTGCATGCAACATATATGCACAATAAAAAGAATCAAGAAGTTGGGGTATTTGAAGGATTGTCCAAAAGAAATTGTCTTTGTTGGACTTGTAAAAATTTGACTACCTTTTTTGTCTTTATAGTGAGCTCTCCCTTTTACTTAAGTTGTGCACATAACCAACTTTGGCTGCAACCTCCGTTTCCCTCTGCCTCATAGATCCAAGATTAGGTCGAATTTTGAAATGGGGATAGCATTTCTTCGGCTTATCAACACATCCAACTCAATTGACCTAGGATTACAATGAGAATCCAATTTATGACTGGAGATGGCCGTCGCCAGCCTGCCAGCCCTACAGTGGCTGTGCAGCTAAACAATGGTCCTCGAACCGCGATTTCTAAGTATCATGTTGAATAATATCCTAAAGCCAACCTTTTTACATTTATATTCGCGTTACCTTCAGCCCATGCTTCTCACACAAGGACGTCTCATGATATGCTATAAGTGACCCTGTCGGTTAAGCAAGTACTGAACCTGACCTAGCCATGCATTCTTGAGCATTTTGAGCTTTTATTTGTATGTAGGAAAATTGAATGGTGACTCTACATAGCTTGGATTTATGAGGATAGATGATTGAGAAGAAAAACAAAGAGAAAAATGTGTAAGCTAAATCATATTTTTCTCTTTATTTTTCTATGAGTTGTGTATCATTATGGATAATGGTTAGGTTTGGTGTCTTCTTAACATCCATTAATTTTAGATTCACTATTTATGGACTAATACTGGGAGATGCGTACTTTCGTTTATATATATATATATATATAAATGAAAGTACGCTTCTCCCCGTATTAGTGGCCGAGGCAACTGAACAAACAATTGCCTCTTACTTTGTTCTTTAAATTGTTTGTAAATTTGTCGATGGTTTACAAGCAACCGATTGTCTGTTGAATAATTACGGAAATGCATTTAACCAAGTACCTCAAGAAAACTACCAACTTTAACGGTCTTTACTATCGTTTAGTGAATACTAAAAGATCGAGGCACCCACTCCCAGGGTTGGGGGCGAAAGGGGCTTTGTCATTTTCTCACATTTTTTTTTAAATTTACATGTAAATTTTAAAAAATGTTATTGATAAAAATAATATTTCAGTTCCTATTAAAATTTTGAAACTATTATTCAGTTCCCTCATAAAAAATTCCTGCCTTCATCCCTATATACTCGCGGCTCCTGCTATCCTTGTTTGTAGTGATATATATTTTCTAATTTTTTCCTTTACTTATATTCTTTGTTGTTTGGTTCAAGCGGTCACAATATTTTAATGAAATTAATCTTGTATCTTGTGCATGTCTTGGAGGGCATCTCATTTTATTGTAAACCTAATAAATACAACAATATAAAAAAAGGAAAAAGCAAAATTTTTTCATTGTTGAGCCTATTCTATGTTGCCCATGATTTGAAAAAGGGACACCCACAAATTTCCTTATTTTCTCACTATGGACCACACTTCTTACGAAACTAAACCATCAAATAAGGAAATCCAGACTATCGTTAACCTAAAAAGCAAAAAATGTTCACTAAAATCATGAGGATGTAACTAACAAAGAACAGAAGATAATATCAAAGGTTAATTGCAGCTAACACTGTCTACTTTTTCAAGTCAATTAATGAAAATTTTATTCAAACCCTTATTAAACAGGTTTTCACAGCCCACAAAAAGTGTGGAGCAGTTTATACGTTGGGCCACACGAAGGGAGGCGTCTTATGCTGGAGGGGGCCGGTCTTATGCCCCCAACCTTAAAAAAAAATTATATTTACTTTTGAAGACAGTGGCGGAGCTAAAAAAATTTCTTGCTAAGGAGTGTTAGTAATAAATTAAACTTTTATGAGGGCATCAACATTTAGATGAAAAAAATTGCCTTATGAAGACAAGTATTTTTTGTAGTCTTATGTGGACAATTGCCCACACTTTATCCAGACCTGCTTCCGCCACTGCCCGACAAGCCCATTGTCAGGGCCTGCCAAAGAACATGTAAATGCGGCGTAAGATGGCTTCTTATGTTTACCCATAATACCAAAGTCCTTTTTTAATTACCAAAAAATAGGAGCAAAAATGAAAATCTTCAAAAAGAGGAGGGAATACTAACTGGGTAAACCACGAGTGATTATCTAGCCAGACTCCATAACTTCAATACTTTTTAGTGGGGCATGATTTTTGATGTATTGCATCAGAGAGTCCACCACCGAGGGGACACAAGAATAAGAGGCAGAAGCTGTCACTAACATATCATATACGTAGAAATACCATTTGTTTGTTTATACGGATACATCCACTTGTGCTCATGCCCAAACGCCCATTATAAATTCTGACACTTGTGGGAGAACAATCAAGAGGGCTCAGCTAGAGAAAGCGAGCAAAGAAAAATCTCTTATCATCAAATATCAATTCCTTTCTCCCTCCGCTTCTTATTCAAACCCTACCAACATCCACTGCTGCAGGCCTGCAAATTCTCAATATTCAATGGCAAACTTTGCTTTTGCACCACAAAGCATGTGTGACACTAATTCCTCCTTCAAGTCTTCCTTCCCCTTCACAGAGATGGACTTCATTAACCAGTACAAGGAGCTACAGTCGATGATTTTGGACAATTCAAATCTTAATGTGATGGGGATGATCTGTAGCAACCAAGATGATGGCCTCTCCAAAAACTTCGCCAACAACATTAACAGCAGCGATTGCACCAGTTCTTTGATCAATCCTGGACCATTTGGCAGCGTATTAGTCGATGGTATTCATGAGCCGAAGACAAAAAGCACCAAGAGAAAGAACACGGCGGCGTCTGAGAGCAGTTCTGGACTGTCTTTCGAGGAGAAAACTGCATCGAAAAGTGTAAGCCTTCTCTTCTAATTCTCTCATAATCTTTTATGTTATCGGGGTTAGTAGTTTCCATTATCAGCTTCATAAGTTGGGAAATTTAGTTAATAGGAATCACTTAAAATAACAACTAGCTCATGCGGAGGTTTGATTGATTGTTGTATGACGATTGGGTAGTTGGTCTCGGATTAGATTAGACAGATCCCAAATTTCAAGAATATCTGTTGCTGTTCTTAGCATTCCTGTTTTTTGTGTGAAACATCAAGGCTTAATTTCAAAAATCAGGTTCTACCTGTTGTGCCATATTTCGCGAAGCCCATATTGCGGTGCTTTAATTTTTCTGTGACTCTGAGAAAGTGTGAGACGACTTGGTTGTAATTAAATATATAACATAAAAAAAAAAAACACAAGACTCCTGTTCTCCCTTTTTTCTATTGATTTCAAATTTTCAACTGGTCTGCACATGGGTTTCTGATAATATTCTTCTGCTTCTTACTCTTTAGCTTATGTTTTCAAGTTCTTATTGGCTTGCGTTGAAACTTTTGCAGAATTCAGGGAGAGGAAAAAGAGGGAAGCACACTGTGCTGAACAGTACTGTTGGTGGAGAAGTTCAGAAACCAAAAGAAGTCATTCATGTCAGAGCAAGAAGGGGCCAAGCGACAGACAGCCACAGTCTTGCAGAAAGGGTAAAAGACCTTTTCAATAATTCATAATATTGCCACCTAAAAGTACTGTAGCCATTCTGTACCACAAGCTTTCAGGATAGGAAAGTCGAGGTTGTGTCGGTGCAACTTACCAAGTTTTACATCGATTCAGGTGAGAAGGGAAAAGATCAATGAAAGAATGAGGTGTCTTCAGGACCTTGTCCCAGGCTGCTACAAGGTGAGAATATTTCTCTTCTTTCCCTCTCTGGTCACAATCACGAAGAAAAAACATGAGGTTTTTAGCATCGTTTTCTTTTAAAAAAGGGTGATGAATCATGAAGCCTTGCTTTCTCTTCAAGAGCACAAGAGAAAAAAGGAAAAAGAAAAACATTCTACAATACTAGCCAACAGTGGATCTCTGTAAACGGAATCAGCAGTCAATCTCTTTCTGCATATCACAGTGATATTTTAATCTACATATTCTTGTGTTGAGTCGTGTCATACTGTTAAACTTAACAAAGAAAGGAAAAAATATGGAATTAAATACATCCTGCATGCATCAGCGTGACATAGACTTTTCATGGTTCATGATTATTTCATGGGTCCTGATGCCGACGTATTCTTGTCAGACAATGGGTATGGCCGTCATGCTGGATGAGATAATTAACTACGTGCAGTCATTGCAGAACCAAGTTGAGGTAAGAATGAAACAGATAACATATTTCTTTCCTGCAGTACTTTCAAGTTTGCTTAAAAAGATGCATCATCTTATGTGCTGTTTCCTTTGCATTTAGTTCCTGTCTATGAAACTATCGGCTGCAAGTTCTTGCTATGACTTCAACACAGACATTGGATCAGCTGATGAAATGCATCAGGTGAGCAACTCAGGGAGGATATTTTTGAGTTAGTGTGCTTATTGATTGTCATTCATTTTTGTATTAGTGAATGCCATTTCATGATTAAAATTTAACTTTTAAGGGTCCCATTCCAAGTTGGTGTCTCAACCCACAGTAGAAAATTGTTTCACATGTTTTCTATAGTGAAAAATATGGTTGTTCATTTTACAGAAATAAGCTGTAAGATAGATCTAGAAATCAGAGAGGAACCTTTCTAAATAAGAAAAGCGGCTCAGATTCGCTTGTTCCTCTTGTATCTTAAGAGGTAAGCAATCTCATAGCCAATGTAATCATCGTTCGTGACATATTTTTAATTAACTTGACGTTAGTTCATTCAACTCATATTAAAAACAGAATGTTTTTTGTGGATTAGTGAAAAGAAAAAATTGAAGGGTCCACCGATCAGGTGCAAAGTCCCTAAAAAAGAGAAGTGCTGCCGTTAACGTATCTTTCCCTTCCCTTTTGTACAGAAACCAATTCTTGAGGGCGTTTGTTGCAAGCAAGCGTGCAAATCTCGACACGCTTTATGAAGCTTTGAAAGGCAAAAAACAAAAAAGAAACTAAAAGAAGAGAAAGGAATATTACTAAAAGCTACATCTTTGTTAAACTGTAAACTAGGTTTAGGAGAAGATTTATGCCATTAAGCCATGAAACACAGCGAAGCTCAATTTAAAATATATTAAGTCCAATCTCTCATCAAATGACAGTGGCTCTTGTTGGTGAATTAGAGGCAGATCCAGGCCTGCTAGAATGTTGAAAACCATATGTATAATATGGGTTATAGAATCGGTGAATTGCAAAAGGTCCCAAAACAATCAACCAGCATAACTCTAGACGAAGTTAATTTGATGCTAGGATTGATGGAAGACAGTTACATTATCTGAAAGGGACGTTATTTTCCTGGCCGCTCACTCAACAGAACAGCTTCAAATAATAATAATCACAATAATGATAATAAAAACAATAATAAAAATGATGATATTGATGGTAAAGTTTAATTTATTTTTATTCACATTAGTACTATCATTATCACTAATATTGTTTTGTTTGTGAATATTGTACGACAATTCATATCATCCAGCCGCATGAATTAATATTGAAAAATAGTCTTTTTTCCCCATAAAGCTACATAAACCATATTTGAAAAGCTTAGATTTGTTGCAGGGACGTTGTTTATTATTCCATTATATGCTTTCGAACTATTTTCCATCAATTTTTGTTTGCATAGTGACGATTGGAGACTCAATGAATGCAGGCTGCTAGAATTGGCTGGGAAGTGCAGGGCCAGTTGGGGGTAAAAGATGGGCATGGCGACCTCCCTAACTTCACCTCAACATACTCCCTCTGATGACAAGATTCCGTCTCGCTCTCTTCCCGAATCTACTAGACGTACACTCACAAATACGAACGAACTTTAACATGTATTCACATCATAGAAATTAATTTTCAATCCCCAGCATTCTTCTATTCCTCATTGGAAATGTTCAGCTCCCTGAATCCAATTAATGGTACTAAACCATTAGCAATGTTGGAATGTGTTTGATTCAATCTGCTGGAAAATATTTTGTCAATTTGATGTCATAAGCAATTGCAGCAGTGCCAATGGATTGCCATCTTGATCACTTTGCTAAATTGATTGTAAAATTAATCATGAATTAATGAGAAAATGATTATTTTCGTTCAACTTATATATGTACGAATAATTGCAATTGAAAATAAACAGCTAGCTGATATTTGCATAAAAGGGGATTAGTGACGTGATGTTTGTTGCCTCACGTGGTTAGTTGAACGCGTGATAGTCCATGTCTCTCTAGCTTCTTAAGTTTTCTTGTGCCCGCTGGCTATGTAATAAAGAAATTAAGGGAGCAAAGCTCGAAGGAGCTGGCATAGTGGGGCATGCGAGGATGGCTGTTAGGCGGCAGCCATGGTTCAACTTCTTTGAGTGTCATTCTTCGAACAAACCATCATGATATCTGTAAACTTAACTTGGAGGAACAAGGTCCAAGAAGTCTATTTCTAATTAAAACTAGGGACGGCTATTTTTGTGATTGCACAAAATGTGGAGTTAATATTCTAATCACAGGAAAGAAGATCACAAATTAAGGCGCCAAACCCTTTTATAAGGAAAGCTAAACAAATGGAGTCAATTTTTTTTCTTTTAGACCATTCCCAAGGAAAACTCAGACCTAAAGTACCTGTTCCAAGAACAAGAATCAAATGCGCACTCTAACTGTCCCTAAATTAGGTGGAGCAGAAGAAGAATGAAGAGATAATTGGCCTAGCTCCCCTACCAATAGATATGATTTTGCCTTCAACCTTCATAGTTGATCAATGTAGGTGGAAATGACAATGGAGACTTAGCTTATATTCAAATTCGTTGTTTTTGCTGGCAATTTTTTTCCACTGATGACCATTCAGGTTCATTAGATCCTCCAATTTTAAGAAAAAAAAAAACTCAAAAGAAATATCCAGCCAGTTGATTAGAAATTTGAAACAAAATGTACAGCTATATACAATATAAACAGGGGGGCCTAGAGTGGTGAAAAAGAAACACCACAAGCTACACTACCCGGCCTCCATGAAACATAAAGATTGCCCCTATCCTTACTTTCACTTACTTCTAAAGGCAAAGATAAGAAATTACCAATTAAAGGAGGGACACCAGCAGCATGAATGATATTACCCCTATAATGAATACTTGAGTAAAAGAAATTGTTCAAAGTGTAAACAACACATCAAATTAGGATTTACAGCAATATGGCAATGTGCCAATGTTCTCGTGGGAGTATTCCTCAATATTGTTGATATTGGTCACTCATTACAATCATTATCACATGGGTCATTGCCATAACAATGTCTTTCTCAACCATGGCTCTTTCTACACTTAATACACAGTACTTTTACCATTTTTACTTAGCTGCCTCAATGTTTTCCACAAGCTTTGCTTTTCTTCTTGAGCAGCGGTGGAAGAATGGGAAACCATGTGACCAATGATTGCTTGCTTTTTTTCTTCATCGTGACCTTCATGCTCACCATTCATGATCCATGCTGTAACATCTCCCCTCAAGTGCATGGAGATGACAATCACATGCAACCTGTCCTTGCAATAACTAAATTGTTAGAGGCTTTGTAGAAATGTCAGAAATTTGGTCTTTTGTGGATATGTGATGGATTGTAAATTGCTTTCATGCAAGTCTTTCCCCCACAAACAACAAATCAAATTTGACATTTTAGTTCAACAATGAAACATAACATGAGATCCTAGACACACCGCTACGATATTGTCACACAAATGAATAGGAATTTGTGTTAGTTGAATTCCAAGATTGGTCACAAAATGGTTCATTCACAATACTTTAGATGTTATGTTGGGTAGAGATCTATATTCAACTGCAATGCAGCAATGAGAGACCACTATTTGCTTATTTGATCTATAAGATATAAGAGTGTACCCGGCCAGCAACACAACTTATCATATAATGGACCATTTGTCAAATGAGTGTCCTTCCTAGTCTATGTCTATAAACACAAGAGAGAAAAATTATAAACATTGTGAATGCATTTGATGGTAGACCAATGTCCATCAATGGGTGTATTCATAAATGAACCCTGTTTACAACCAAACTGATATCTAGTCAGGTCAAAGTAACATATTGTAGAGCTTCAATTATGTTTCCATAAAGTGTGACATCACTGAACATGACTTCCAAATCCATTCCATTTTAACTCTTAAAAGGAGTTCCAAAATATATTTTTATTGACACAAAATGATGCCCCTTACCACCACTTTGCTTCAATTTCTAGTAAATAACTTCCGTAATTCTTTGATTGCAAACTCATTTCCCAGACTTGATATCAATTTTGACATTGTATCTTCCTGGTTTCTTAGACAATTATATCATCCACATAAACAATGACAAATATATGAATTGATCATTATTGAGAATAAAAAGAGAAATGCCAATTTTAGCAATATGCAACCCAAGATGTTAAAGGTAGACATTCATATAAGAATATGATACCCTATAGGCTTGTTTAAGCCCATACATAGCTCTATGCAGTTTGTACACATAATTGGATTGTTGCATGAAAACTAGTTTTTCATGGTCACTAAGCAAAAAAGTAGTTTAAACATCTAAATATCTTACATACCACCTTCTATTAACAGCAAGGGTGAGGACAATACTTGTGGTTGTGGGTTTGACTACAAGACTAAAAGTTTCGAAGTAATTCAGTCATTCCTATTAGCTGTAACCCTTGGCAACGAAGTATGTTTTTTTTATTGTTCTATAGTTCCATTAGCATTTTTCTTAATTTTACATATCCACTTACAACCTACAATGCTCTTTACAAAGTGAGGTGGAACAAGCACCATGTTTTGTTTAGTTAAGAGTGTGATTTCAGCCTTCATGGCAGAACACCATTTTTCATCTTGAATGGCAAGTTTGACACTTATGGTTTTAGATTTGGTCTGGATTTGGAACAAAACAGCAAGAGGATCGCGGATGTTTGCTTACAAGTATGTCTTGGGTTTCAACCGTTAGTGACCTTGCAATCATTTTGTGAAGTCATCTTTTGAAGATTGCTCTTTATGTTGGACCAGCCCTAGGTCCACATGAAGTTGGATGCCTTGATTTGTACTCAACATGTAAGTCAATTCTATTCATGCTAGTTCATTGAGTAGATTGGCTTAAGTCATTTATGGGTTAGTTTCTGTCTTGGTTTGAAGCCTTCCATCTTCATGTTGAACTTTAGACTCCATCATGATTAGGAAGGAACATTGGTATGCTGTAAAAAAAATTCTATCTTTTTCCATGAAGTCCATCATATTCCTTGCTTGTTTCTCAAATAAAGGAAACTTATTCTGATCAAATTAAACATGTCTAAATACAAACTCCTTAGGATCACACATTTGCTAACCCAAATAAGCTTTATGTAGAATATGACCCATAAAAGTATGCAAGGTGCAGAAAGTTTCTTTATGGTCTTAAGCAGGCTCTTCAAGCTTGGTTTCAATGACTTAGTTCCTTTCTCATTTCACATGGGTTCTTTGCCTCTAAGATTGACACTTCTCTATTTCTTACAATTATGGGCTCTCATTCTATTTTTATTCTTATTTATGTTGATGACATATTGATCACTAGAAGCTGCCCTGCTGGCATTCATCAGCTTATATATCAAATGGGGTGTGAATTCTAAATAAAAGTTCTCGGTCATCTACATTATTTTCTTGGAGTTGAAGCCAGGTTTACACCTCAAGGGCTCTTTCTTTCTCAACGTCAGTACATGCAAGATTTTCTCATGCAAAGCACCATGGTTGATGTCAAGCTCCTCCCTTCACCTTTAACCGTAGGAGAAAAGTTGTCCAAGTTTGATGGCACACCGCTACTTGATCCTACTCCATATCACCATATTGTTGGTGCTCTCTAGTATGCTACCAACAAGGTCTGCTAGTTTATGCATGCTCCTACCACTGTTCATTAAGCTGCCGTCGAACACATACTTCGTTACATTAAGCATACTCTTCATCTTGGGTTTCTCATTCAGCCATCCTCGCGCCTGTCTGTCACAACATATTCTAATGTCGATTGGCCTGGCAATCCTAATGATTGAAGATTAACTACCAGATTTGCTATTTTTCTTGGAGATTCCTTGGTTTCGTGGTCTGCAAAGAAGCAAAATACTATTGCTCGATCTAGTACTGAAGCAGAATATCGGGCATTGGCCTCCACTATGGCAGAAGTTCTCTCCATCTCTTACTTTTCACAAGAACTTCATCAACATCTTTCTATCATTCCCAGGCTCTTATGTGACAATATGGGTGTCATTCAATTGACTGCCAATCTGGTTTTTCACCAACGAACAAAGCATATTGAAGTCGGTATTCATTTCATCTGGGATCATGAGCAAAATCATCATCTTACAGTTCATCATGTTCCAACCACTGACCAGCTTGCTGATACAATGACCAAGTCCTTTGCTCGCTCACCTTTTGAATCTATTTGTGTCAAGTTTAATGTTATTCCTAGACTGTTCAGCTTGAGGGGGGCTATTGAAGATAAGGATCAATGCGTTGTCAAAACTGTTGCTAATCTTGTTGATCAGAAAATTAGGAAAGAAGATCAAATGTGTAACCGAGAATATTGTCAAGATGTTGACACCAATCATGATCCTAAAAATCACGAAACAGATGAACTTTGTATTCTTTTAAATATCAATGGAATCTCTCACACAAATGATTAAGGTGTGAGAGAGAAACGGTTTCCTCGTAGATGTAGACTCAATTCTGAGTCGAACCACGTTAAAATCTCTCTCTGTGTTTTATCTTTTACCTTTGTTGGTTATAGAGAGGGAGAGAAAGGAGGAGGATCGACGGCTTGCCTCTCGATCGCCAATGAATGATGAGCATTTGAAAAAAAAAAAAAAAAAAAAAAAATATATATATATATATATATATATATATATATATAGAGAGAGAGAGAGAGAGAGAGAGAGAGAGAGAGCTACTTGAGGGGATGCCAGATAATGCAGCCGGCGGAAGTCTATGTCGGTGGCCTGCCATTCGTGGCCCAGTAAAACCTTGTTGTTTGCAGTGTACACAACATGGAGTGATAGAGAGAGGACGAGGAGGTGAAGTTGAGCATTCCTTCTTCTTGTAAAATGTAAAGGAACAAATGAACCTTATCCAAGTTACCTGAGTTTGGGCTTTGTATCGCTTGGGCCTTGACTTGTAGACCACTGAGATGATGATCTTGAGCTGATTCGAGCAACTGCTGAATCGGTTTGCCCAGTTTGCGAATTATGTACTATTGATTTTAGTGGGAGAGATGATGTTTGGCCATATCCCATTTGCTATTTTAAATGCAAGATAGTTAAATGGTGCCCCTCACAGAATTTGCATTGCCATATCATCCTCTGTAACTGTCTTCCTGGCAATAGCTAGTTGATGTGCTACTTGAAAATGATTTTTTAGGTGCATTATTCTTGTCCATGAGAGCACAACGTATGATTGCTTGAGCACCTTTGCGAGATGATTTCTACAATCTAAAAGGAGTAGGTTGCATAAATCACACATTGTACTTTTTGTTTAGGTAGGCAGGAGTATACCCACCCACTAACTCCCCAAGAACATTTGTAATAAGGACTGGGTTAAACTATGATTCCTATAGCATATAGTTCTCTACATTTAGCTTAATTGGTAAGAAGTGCTGCAAGTTATTTGGCAACTAAAATAAAATATTAGAAATGTGCATACCTAGATAACTCTAGGATGCCATAGAACTGATTGCAGCATTTACTTCACCGAGCTCTGATGTCATAAAAGAAATTGTTCAAAAGGAGCAGACAATATAGCAAGACAAAGTTTATGAAGTTTATTAATGTGTGTATGTCCTTGGACGAGATATTCCTCAATATAATTGACAAAGTCACTTGATACACTCAATGTTAATAGACTCACTTTTATCACAACAATTACAACATTTTGCTTTACTGTCACTCTCTACACAGTGCAAAATTTTTGCTATTTAATTTGTTTCCTTCTACAACACCTTTGTTCTCAGCTGTTTCATTGATTTTTACAAGTATTTCTTTTCTTCTTTGAGAGAAGGAGGAAAAATAGGTAACCATGTGATCAACTATTACTTGTCTTTCTATTGTAACCGTCATGTATATTATCCATGGCCCGTATTCTAACACTAGGAACTGAGCACACAATGTAGCACTACTTTTTAATACACCAATTTACCCTAGAAGTCACTTAATTACTTTTGTTTCATCACAACGATATACCACATTCAAATTGCATATAAATTTCATCCTTTTTCCAATTCAATATCGGATGCACCTCTCTTATTTAGGAGTTTTCATCCTAATGCATTTGCCATGTACAAGAAGAAGATTATAAAACTTTTCTTATGAACCAAGAACTTGACAATGATAGGACCCAAACCTTAAGTTCTAAATCTTCTCAAATCAAAGATGTGATAGATATGAGGTAGTTACAGATGGAACTAGAAATTTTTTGTTGAGAGGCATTAATTCAAGATCTAATTCGACCTTCAAATACTTAGCAAAATGATTGAGGGACACCATATGTAAGTAAATGTTTGAAGATCAAATGTTTGGGGCAATACGTAAATAAAGGAATTTTGTGGAACTGTTAGGAAACTGCACATGCAAGCTCACATGTGACTTTGCCACTGCTTCATGGTCATTTGGACCAATGAATCCATATTCTACAATCAATGAAGCAAATTTGGGGTTTACATGAAGTTCAAGGGGCTATTTTGTTTCACATGGATGCTCAAGATAGAAATGATTTGTTTTCAGTCTTATCTCTTTTGTAATGGAATCTAAAGGTTAGTCATGTTTGAATTTATGTTCTCCAACTTGGATGTTTAAAGATCAAAGAGTTTGATCCGTTTAATCAAAAGAAACTATTCAAGAACATCTAATATTATTGTATACTGGCAACTTTGACTGCACTAGGTACTGTACATATTTAGCCATACCTAAGTGTGATGATTTAATTAATTTTGAAGCAATGTTAAAAAAATATTAAATGTTGTTCTCCATACTCCTGATCACTAGAAAAATTTACTTCTATTAATTTGTGGAAATATTATTGAAAACACAATCCTGTTTTTAATTTGCATTAATATTATTCAAAATTGTGTTTGTTAGATATTTTTGAAAGATAAAATGATATTTTTTCTCCTCATTTGACAGTTGATTTGACCGTTCTTTGAACAACCTCATGGTCATGGACCTTTCAAAGCTTGGAGATAGTGCTTTGTTGGTATCACCAAAAGTTCACTAGCTACGTAACAACATCTTAATTTGGATGTGTCTTTGTGGAAATCTACTTTAACCATCAAATACGATGTAAAAAAATGAACATTGCAAAAGGTACTTGGCCTAGAACCAAATAATCAATGAAAACAAGATCAATCTTCAAACTTAATGTGTTATATACACTTCTGTTTAATTGGCTATTTAAAATATTAAAAAAAATCTGGCTTGTTTATTCTTCAGAAATTAAAGCATATTCTTGTGAAATATTCTTAAAATATATAACTTCATTTGAATAGATATAACACACGCATCTGCAATCATAAATATGTTAAGTTCTTTCCTGCCCCGTCCCTCCCCTTTCCCATTGTCCCTGGTGTCAAGGGTTACTTCGGTACTGCCTTGGGTTGAAGTCTGTGCTGCCAGACCGTCAATAGTGCGTACATCAAACGGTCCTCCCCCCACCACTCAAAAAAGACAAAAATAAAAAAGAAACAAATTCACAATTCACACAGATCATAGTGCCCATGAGAATATTAAACCAATACTAACATGGTACCGCCAGCCTGACCAGCCGCTCTACACCCCTTAGAACTTCAGTGCTCATAATAGTACTGGTCGTCTGTCCTATAAAAGGATAGTAGAGATTGAAAAATAACTATCAAAACTTAAACAAGGCCATCTTGAGCTGCTCTCTAACTAATTAATTTATCCCTTGCTGCATTAAATGTAGAGATTGTGTTTGCTAAATTCAATGCCGAGGGAAGGCAGAAATATTTAGGATCAGTGCTGTTATGTTGTAGAGTTTAATACATCCCGTGCTCAGAGATCTTTTTAGGGGATGCAGTTTGGCAAATTATTGTGTAATTTGCTGGAACAACTGTATAATATGACGCTTTTTTAAGTTTATATGTAAGTGCTGTAAGGATGCAACTGCCTCAGAAATATATTGGAACTTCACTTTTTTGTCCATTTCATTTCAAAATACTTGTTTGGTGTGATGCATTTGAGTACGAAGGATCTCCTTGAAGCTAGAATTCATATATATTTATGCAACATAATATTTGAAAAGATTTTCATTTAGAAAGGGAAAATGGAGTGAGAAAAAAAATCATGAAAACAACTCAGGTGAGCGAGGACCCTTGCGCTAGGTAACTAGAAGCACCGCCATGTGGTGTTTCGTGCCTGTGCTTCACGAGACCAGAATGTAACACATGGCTCTGTTACATAGGGGGAAAGATCTACTCGACACTCATGTGGGCAGTTACCATTGCCCGGCCCATCATAGCGAAGGGCAGAGCGGCATATATATATATATATACATATATATATATATCATGGTCCCCCTCAGGTTTCTAAAAATTAAAATTTCTCCACCATTATAGCTAATTAATGCCGAACAAGATTGCACATGTACTTGATACCAAATTGCACAATCAACAACAAATATCAAGTTTGTCAAATATTAGAACTGATACGTATTGATTTGCACAATCAACAACAAATATTAGAACTAAAAGTATTCCCGCTTAATTTTCCACTGTCCAATAAATTGTTTATAATGATGTTCATCAGGTACAATTCAAGGCAAAGCCACAGATACAATGGCAGAGTCAGGAATTTCAGGCTGTAGGGCACTCTAAATTTAAATTTCAAACTTTAAGGGGCAATCACATGAAAAAAGCTGAAAATTAATGAAGTTTCTATACATAAATAAAGTAAATTTTGTTGGTGATCATATTTAGCCAGCGCAATTAGCATGGAAATTCATCTTGTTCTTATTAAGAAAATATGCTCCCCTGTTTTCCTTATTGAACCATGATAAAATACACTTGCAATATTAGATTTGCCAAACATTGAGGCATTACATGTCGGCAGGAATCTTCTCAGTACACACATATTCCGCAATAGTACACAGCAACGTGTCCATCTCTACTTACACCGCACGTGTGTTGGTTACAAGTGCATGCATATCTGTGCATACACGTGTAAGTTGGGTCCAATCTATTCATATTCAATGAATAGGGACAGGACTACAACATGGTCACCATGACCAAAAAGGTTTAAGTTGAAAATTTTCTTGGGTTTATGAATTAGTCTTACCATATTCAATGAATAGGGACATGACTACAATATGGTTCATCCTGACCAGAAAGGTTTAAGTTGAAAACTTTCTGGATTTTTTATGAATTAGGTCGCCGTGGCAATAGCAAGGCCATTGAGTTGCAATCTGACAGCTACACAAGGCCACAGAAAGCTTCTTAGGAAACATAAGATGAAGATGATTGGAGTTCAATGAATGAATACATCAAGCGAAAGAATTGCCATATGAAAATTGATTGATAAGCAGCTAAGAACATGATTTTAACCATGCTGGAAAAGGAGAAAAGGGGCTTGTGCACACCCGATGCACTGAACTTAAGCCCTGTAGGAGAAAGCAAGGCATGGGAGACAGCTACTGTATGGGCCCAGACTTGCTCACAATAAGATGAGCAAAGTGGGTTCCCATTCTCAAAGCCAGTAGACCATATCTGCCTTTAATACTGTCCTTCCTATAAGATCCATCCTACAATATCTTTTTGGACTGAATAATACATATAGGGACATGAACGGGTTGGACTCTTTGTGAGTACGTACCCTTTACTGCTCCGATCCAAATGGTTACAGGTTAAATGAATTCAGAGTTGTACGCAAGGCTGGCAAAAATAAAAGACAGATCCAGATTGCCTATTACCTTATCTTAAATCAATTACTTGCATATACGTACATACATACATACATTCAGCCGTCAGTAAAACTATAACTGACGGTTTTCTTATTTTTACCAACGTATATTTACTGTGAGTGAAAGTAAGATTTTTGGTAGTAATTCAGACTCAATTGGGTATCAGTACACCAACCTAATCCATGGATAAGCATAAGGTATGAAAGATAAGGACTGTTTTGTCAACACTTCATTTCTGAAGTATGGGCTCCACCTTTGACGTTCAATTCGTTGAACACCTTTAAAGGGAGATGATCAATAGGGGTAAGTTCAAGGATCAGGTGAGATATGGAACACTTGCCCTTATCTTGGCCATATGATACTGTTCAGTTCACTTTAATCTAGACGAAACAAGAAAGCGAAGAATATTTAAAGAACATCCAAATGATGCATCCATATGCAGAGAAGTCAATTGAAACAAGAGCCGGATCTGAATCTTTAGGGAAAAAACTACTGCTAACTTCCAAAAATATGTCCATCAGTCGCTCTACATTTTCAACCTTGTGTGCATGATTGGGTTTATCAGAACACATCACAAAAAATTCTTAAGGTATAGAATGCATTTTTTTCCTTTCCTATTAATCAATGCAGTTCTGGACCCCCGGGGACAATGGGAAGGAAGGGGAGCTTCAGCTTCTCACCCTGGCTGGAGTTCCCTCTCACCCGCATCACATGGTTCATTTCTATCAAAGATTCACATAAAATTGTATTGCAGTTTTAAATTGAACAAAATTATGTACCTATAGAGGGAAATTCTTTCATAGTCATTCTGTCTATGCGCGCAAAGATTAATGCTGAACTTTTTTCCAGTCTCCATGCATAATTAAGAGACAGAAGGGCCCTGCACTTTCCAAGTGACAAAAGCATTCGAATCAATGGATACCCAGAGTTCAACACTTGGGATGTGCCTATGAAATATGGAGACTTTTTTGGCGGTCAAGAGATGGACACTCAGAAGTTCAATTAAAATGAGTAGCAACCGACAAGAGTATTCCAAAACGTACGTAAAACTCCTTGGATGGCAGTGGGTAGTCAGCACATGAGAAAAAAAGGAAATATCCAATTCTAGGTGTAGATTTTGTCAATAATTCCAGACAGAGCAGCCATCGTTTGTAGTTTTGTCAAAAAAAAGCCACACTTTTTAGGGGGCAGCTTGTGTGTTGAGGGGAGGCATGACGGGAGCGTTATGTTAATTTACTATTACTGCAGGTCCTTATTTGGCAGTTTTCAAGAAAAGTGCAGCCTTGTTTAAGAAAATTACAAAAGATGGCCTCTTTTTTAAGATTATGGGTAAGAGGGAGATTTCTCAAAGAAACAGTAGGGTTTCTCCTGTGGTTGGAAAAGATAAAAAAAAAAAAAAAACAATTTCAAACAACACCTAGCTTGAGATAATTTATAAAACAGGGGCAGACTTTTTAAAAAAAAAAAAAAAATCTAACAAGCTGTAATCTTCGACAGATTTCCCAAAAGGTGTTGAACCCACTGACGATGGGTATGAGAATATCATGCCCTTGAAGCACATGCTTAAGAGCAGGACACCTTATCCAAACCCTGCAAAAGGCCATTCTGTGCAAAAAGATGCTTTTCTTTCTCAGGGAAAAAGTATGAATTATTGGAAGAAATCAAATTTGACCTGCCAATCAAGATTCTGAATAACAACTGCAAGGGGAAGTTTTCAGAACCATGCCTGTCAAGACAAATGGTGACTGTACAAGGATGATGTGCACATGATCATCCCTGAAGCATGATCTGAAAACAAGTGAAGTGCTTATTTGAATATGGTCAAAGTTGGAACATAATTTTTTCCCTTCTGCGTTTCTGTTTGTCTCGTTTTACTTCATTTCGAGAAATTTTTTCACTTTGTCGATAGCTAGACTTTTTCAGAACAATGGCCGGTTTTATATAAATTTCCGTTTGGTTTTCTGACTCACATTTTTGGCATTCAGAACTTCGTTGTTAGATATATTAAATTCTCTTTAATTTTCTGAGTCACATTTTTTATATATTGTTTGTTGCACTTAAAGTAATCAAAAGATTAGTAAGTTGAAGTCGCTAAAATTAGCCTTAGCATCAAGCACAAATCCTGCTAAAAGGAGCCCATTTCCATCCATTTGTTTAAACGAATTTGACAAAAGCTACCCTATTAGTTATTCACCTATTTGTAAAAGGCGACCGACCAAGTTTTAGCTCTTTCATTCTTTCAATTTTCTTCTTCTTTTTCTTAATTTTTCTATAAAAGGGTCGGAAATTTGAAATTTTCCATGAAGATGAGGCCATCAAGCGGACATAATTAATGTTACTGTTCTGTTTGTCTAGGAAGGATGATATATAAATAGTAAGGGTACACTAAGTAAAAGATCGTTTAATTTTGAGAAATGAAAATCTTTGCAAAAGACTTTATGGTTGTTTTGGGATGACGTCAAAAAAAGGTCGCTTTCTGAAAATAAATTAAGTTTTAGTGAAAACTAAGGTTTTTAACCGATTGTTGACACCTAATTTGTGTTTAGGTGGCAAGTAATGCTGTTCATGAATCGGGTTTAAACAAATCTAGCTGAGCCAGCTTGAACTCGACTTAAATTTGAACTGGAGCAACTCAAAACATTTATTTGACTGAGTCCATTTCTTCACTCGAACTTGACTTGTTCATTAGGTCAGCCGAGCTTGAGTTGGGTTTAACTGAGTCAGTTCGACCAGTTGAGCCCATGACATTGACTCGACCCACTCTTTGAACACCCCTAGTAACAATAACAAAAGCAACGCTTGTTGTGATGAACTAGAGGAATCCAAGTTCTTCACGCCCTTTCGAAAACTGGGTTTTCCGTGAACCCAATTTCAACCGACACCCTAAGCAGTATTTTAAAGTTCAAAATGACCTCAAAATGGCATTTACGTACGCCCAAACATGCCCTAAAGGTTTTAGCAATAACAAAAAATGTGCCGGTCTACTTAGTTCTCGGCTCCATTAAAACACCATACTTCTGTTTCCAAGTAATAAAAAGGATGGGACGAAATTATGTGGCAATTAATTAACCACAAGAGTATGGCACTAAAGCAAGACTTTCACCGAATGGCTAGAGTCTAAAGGAAAAGAAAATTAAACGGGTCTGCCTTATTCACATGATGAAAACGGAAGCATACCAGAGGCACTGCAGCTAGCCAACCGATCCTTAAACCACGGGTACTTTATATTAATAAACTAGATCTTAGCTTTAGCTTTCAAGCCTCGTGATGATCAATTGGATCCTCCGACCTTATAGTAATAACGCAGAAGAACTAAAAACTCACTAGCTAGCTAGGTCATAAGGACTATCATTTGCTTGTTGGAGCGGTCGATGAGCTTCAACCCGATCAAGTTGATGACAGGCAGTTTTGACTTATGAGTGTATATCTCGACCCAGTTCAAGCTTGGACCATTTGAATACTTCAGTACCATTAATTGATAAGTCACATTCCTGCCGAATAATTTTTGTAGCCTGACTTCATGGATGAACTCACAAATTTCAAATCTATAGGTCTGAAATGCAACAGTCAAAATCCAACACATATATAAGATGATTTGTATGAGGATTCAAAATCAGCCCTTTTAGATTGTTTCATATTTGCAAAAAATTGGGAGGCTATAAATTCCGACCCGGGCATCATCTTTTGTTGTTCTTAGACCTGTAATTTAACTCTTAGAGTTTATTGGTGAAGTCAAGATTCGAGGAAGCTGGTCGGATCCAATAAAAATCATGTACAGATTTATTAGTTGATAACATACTGTTTACATGATTATGAAAAACTATTACAGTTAACTAAACATTAATATATATACAAAACAATTACATCATTTGATCAAATCGTTTAGCTTCAGCTCCAGCAACATCTCCACCTTTTTTCTCCACTAATTTTGTGCCTTGCAGCTTTGCACATTTAAAATAAAAGTTCATAACTAAAATTATAGAAATGTTCATAACGATGTGATGACATCAAAAATTTCATGAAAGTTTATAATTCAAATGATCTTGTTCATTCATAGATCTGGATGCATTGCTAGCTAGATCTGGATTGGCCAAATAAATATACCACTACTTTTGATCTGTTCGTGTAGCTTTTTGTCCTTTTTCTCTGCATGGCTGCGAAAAGAACCTGCCAAAGGACTGTCACAAAAATCATACCCGCCCCTCACGAGAAGTCGTTATGCATGTACTAGGTGAACTCCACAATCCGAACATTTCAGTTCAGGTGCTAAAAAATTAATCTAAGCGCCACATAGTCATCCAGAGGTGCACGGTAGACAAATACCCTCAACTCAATATATGGAACCATTTCTAGTAAGAAAGATCAAAGTGGACAATGAAAGGAATAATCACAGATCGGGGACATATGGCAATTTTAAGCATGAGAAAGAGGCAACAACATCTGCCTCATGGCAGGACGAATGAAGGAGACCAATGTAACTGCAATAACCATTGCAAGAACAGGTACTTTATAATATACAAATCACCTATTGAAAAGTAAGGAAAAAGAAAAAGATGGTTTATTTTTTCTATATTTGGCAATGATTCAAGAACTTTTGTGGAAAAAATGCAAGTAAATCCAATCGCTGATGGAGGCCAGCCAGGGGTTATTCATTTCAATGAATTCGAACCAGTGGCACAGACTTATCCTTCAACAAGCACAGAAATTGTAAAAGATATAAAAGATGGGGAGATCATAACTGTAAGTAATGCAGTTTCTAGATCAAACTGAATAGAATCTGTTGTTTACTCCATTGGATATACAGAATTGTTCACTCCATTGCATATACAGAATCTCGTTATGAAAGGAGAGAATGTCATTATTTAACAAAACTAAAATGAGAGGAACAAGCACTATTTCCAAGGTCACACAGGAAGATCTATAGGACATAGGCATGTGTCAACAGTATTTTACCTGAAAATGTATAGGACATAGGCATGGGTCAAAGACTCATGGTCCATGTCAATGTATGTTATTCAAATAGATACTAACGAGTATCAAATAGAGAGTTCCTAGCCTATTAAGTAATGATTTGGGCAAGCTCACCAAATGAAAAAGGTGCTCTAAGATCATTTATGGCTGATGGAAATCCGAATAACCATGCTTATTCTAAACGACCTTTACCTTAATTGAAGAAGCAAAAGAAAATAATTTGGGAATTGCCGTTGAAAGACAAAGCCAGCATTGTTTTCCTAGGACAGGCACCTGCAAAATTGTGAATAAAGTCAAGCAACTTCACAATATCAATGTCGCTAATGTATAAGGAATTTCAAGAGCTGCATGTCAATACAGTCACTAATATATTGATCAATTGGCAATGAAGAACCAGGAAGTGGTGCGATAATTGAAAGGGAAAAACGACAACATGCATAATAGCAGCAGTATACAAGATTCATTTGGAGACTAATACCCAAATGATAATTGTCCCGTTCACAAGGAGGTAGCAAACTAGAGAAACAGTAACAATGTTGGTGACTGGAGATGATGTATGAGAAGAAAGATTGAAAGCAATCCAAGCATGCAACAGTATTGGTGCAACAGTGGATAAAGTGAAGATCTTGGGAATTCCTATATTGGACTCAATAATTGATAACAACGACTGTAGTGGGAGATCAATTTGCAAGTTTGTGCTTGTTGCATCATGGCAAAGTAACATCTTCAGAAAGGGAGGAAGAAGCAGAAAATCAAGAGCAAATAAGATGAAGCCTGACAGAGAAGAGAAGCTTTATTGAGAAAGTGAAGATCAAATACAACTAAATTTTTTTCAACGATGAACCTGTGAACCCAATTTATAGGGTGGTAATGTCGGTAGAAGAAGCTTCTACAATGACATTAATAAAGATTCAATGATGCTTCTACATGACAATGGAGATGTCCTATAATGTTGCTGCATGAAGATTCTTTGGAAAGACAGTTTATCTGGACACTTCTGCAAATCTCCACATTGACCAGCTAAACTACTTCTTTATTATGCTTCCATGGGCATTTCTATTTGGAGGAAAGTTCAATTAAGCTAACATAATAGTACTCTAACTTGTTCCGAGATAGAATCTTTGTAAACATGTTGGAATAAATTTTCTCTTGTTCCAATCTTGTGGATTTGAAACTCACCTTGGATGACAATCTCTCATAGTGGTATCTTACATTCATGTACTTCATTCTTTCATAAAACATCTTGTCATTGAAGAGCTATATAACACTCTAGTTGTCACAAAAAATTGAAATATGTTTTTGCTCCATGCTTAATCCTACACAAAGTCCTTTCAACCAAATGGCTTTTTTTTAGTTCTTCAATTATTGCCATATACTTTGTTTCCATAGTCAACAACACTATTGTGAGTTGCAAAGAAGCTTTCCTAGTGGTTGTGTTACCCTCGAAGTTGAACAAATAGTCTGGAGACCTCCTTTTATCTTGGTCACTTGTAAAATGTCAGTTGTAGTAACTAGCTAATATGTCATTCTTTCCTTCAAATTCCAAGCAACAATTTGAGGCTCCTCTTGGGTACCATAAAATCCATTTTCCTTCTCTTCAATATTCTACTCCTAAATTATGCATATACTTGCTCACAACATTAAGACCATGTGAAATATCTTGTCAAATGCATACAGTAGCATACATGATACTTCCAATAGGACTAACATATGAAACATGTGACATGTATTTCTCTTGATGGTTTGTGGAGAGGCTTCAGTAGACAACTTTCTAAACTATGCATCTAAAGGCAAAGAGACTGGAGAAGTTTTCAACATTCTAAAGCGATGCAGGACCTAGTTCTATATGGATTTTTCATTTCTAGTATATTCTATGCTACTCCTAAGTTTTTCACTTTGAATTATTTGCTAAGTAGCTTCTTTAGTTTGTCAATGTTAGACTTTTCCTTGGTAGTTATGAGCGTGTAATCTACATACATTAACAAATAGATTAACGAGTTAGTATGTAATATCTTAAAGTCAACATAAGAATCATATTTCCTTCTCACAAGATCATGGCTAAGCATGAAAGAGTTAAGTCTCCAACACCACTGTCTTGGAGACTACTTCAAACCATATAAAGATTCCTTCAGTAAGCAAACATGATTTTCTTTTTCATTAACAATAAAACCTTCAAGCTGTGGCATGTATATCTGCTCATCTAAGTATCTATAAACAAAAGTTGTCTTAACACCTAATTGCTCTAATTCTAAATCATGGTTACCTACTACAACCAAAAGTAAATGAATGGAGATATGCTTAACAGCAGAAGAGATAACATCATTGTAGTTAATACTTTCTATTTGTTATAGCCTTTAGCAACTAGACGTGATTTATATTTAAATTGTTTTGTCAGTCTCTTTACGGCAGGAGAAAAAATGTCATTGTAGTCAATACTTTCTGTTGGTTATAGACTTTAGCAACTAGATGTGATTTATATTTAACGTGCTTTGTTAGTCTCTTTCTTCTTGAAAATCCATTTGCAGCTGATTGTTCTATTTTCTTTGGGTTGAGGTTCTGAGAGCCATGTTTTGTTATCATAAAGTGACCTAACTCTTCATGCATAGCCTGCACCCATTTGTCTCACATTGCCATACTTTATAGGTTTATTCCCCTCACTTATCTCCTCCATAGCCAATAGGGTATTAGTAAGACCACACTAAGAATACCTTAATGGTGGTTGAATTGTTCTTCTTTGTCCATCTTGGTGTTTATGTGCAAAATTTCCCGAAATGAAACCATGTGTGCAACCTAGATGGAAAACATGTACTTGTCTCCATTCTAATTGAAATGAAACGGGACCCACCTTATCTTTACGAGGATTGACTATTCCTAGTGCTTTTACTAGGAGTAATCCATCCAAGGTTCAAAATAACTATGCCTAATGTTTAATATTTTAAATGTTATACCTCAATCATAATGAACTACGTATAACTTCACAGGGTGTCGTTCATAACATCTTTCAAATGCCCATATCATCATGGTGTCATGACATGCAATCTATATCTGCATGATGCATACAATTTAGGAAACTAATTTGAAACATGGAATTAGATTTGGAAATCGATTTGAAAACATGTGCCCAAAATGATCTGTAATATAGTGGAAAAATAGAGTTTAAAAATGATCTTAGCCAATAAGTTGGAAGATAGCATTTAAAATCAAGTTAGAAGCTTGCATTTTGACAAGCAGAGTTCAAAAGCTTGCTTAAAATAAGTTAGAAAACATGATGCTGGTTTGTAATTATTCCCTAGAAGATGCCAGACATTCGACCTTTTCTGAATATGAAGATTCATCTAACCCAGATAATGTCGAAGTCATATTGGTTTCTAAGATGGATGCGCACACGTGTGATGGAATTCTTGTTGACCAACAAGCGAAGATGAAAAATCAAGAGTATTCATGCATGACAAACCATTCCGCACAATTAGCACATGGAGATAACTATATGTAACCCAAAACTAAACTAGAACATCACATAACTAAAAAATCAAAGAATACTGACAAAGGGACAATGTATGCACTTTGGGATTGCTTAGCGACATGGTAATGTCGCCAAGGGTCATCCTACTGTTCACAATTTATTTCCTTCAATGGACCCTAGACTCTATATGAATGTATAATCCTAAGCGAACTATTATGACGAAATGTAAAGTCATGCAAAAGAATGTAACATAGCATGCTAACGTCATAATTCGCAGGCAAGATGATTTAAAGAGCCTTATGACTCATGGGTAGAACTTGGACGGGTTCTATGGAAACTTAAAATATGCATAAATATACTACCTACCATGAACAAGACTCAATTTCCTTCACTTGTTATGGATTCTATTCAAACTGAAACATAATATTATATGTAAAGGGATGACACAATATGGACTACAAAACAACATGGAGCATTATGAATCCTATTTACCTACCTTGAAAATGCTGACTCTAGTGCTACTGTACAAAGAATTATCCTAAAGCACGAACGAGAAAGAAAAACATGCATTAACTTACCTACTTATTATGAAAACATAACTTAGTATGCATCGCTCAAGAAACACAACCAGTGATTGAGGTAAAATGGACCTAACAAACCATTAAACTTAATGGTAGCAATATAGATACCTAAACAAAGGTGGACTACATGTATTAGGAACTATATCGGACAGAAAACAAGAATTGTGTGTTGAATCAAGAAGAACAAACTTGAAGTACTGCAAAAGCGTACTAAAACAGAAAACATGGCTTGGCAATCAACTACGGAAGAATGAAAGACATCAAATGACATGGGTTTTCGCTGAAATTTGGTATGGTGGCTCCCTACATAAGGTAAAAACTAGTTTGGGTCTTGGTTTTACAAAATTAGCTTTGATTTAAGTTAATCATGGCCCGAAAGCCATATCAAAACTTCTTGTTTTCACTTGAATTTGGAAGATAGACTCTCTAAATAACATAGGATCAGGCGCACTTGCAAGATTCTAAAAATATGGTTGAGGTGAAAAGTTATGACATGTTGAATATAGAGCAGAAATATGATTACTCCAAAAATTGCAGAAAAACTGTGTTCAATTGCCCTAATTCAAGATGCAATGTCATTATGCATATGGACATATTTTGGCTTGAAATATTGGGTATAGAATCTCAACATAACAAATGACAAGTTTCACTTTAAAACATGAGAAAGCTATGTTTACACTAAAAGTTAACGCATGAGAAACTTGACAAGAAATATGTTTTGATAGAAAATTATTGAAATTTATGATAGAAACCTGTTCCAACTTTTTTTATTCAACGACCCATCAAATCAACTTGGATTGTTTCTGAACATTAGTGTGGACAAACTAGACACACAGAGAAAGCCTACGGCTACTACAGAACAAGAATTGAAATCACAGAACTTGACTTATTTAGTTTTAAAGTTAGTGGATTTTCAAATCTGATTTTCTGCAATCTGAAAATTAAAGAAAATAGACTCTAGAAAATGGCATAACGATAGACCACAACAACTTAGATTCTGATAAAATTTGGTGGGAAGTTAGTGGACACATGGGATAAAATAGTGGCTTTTTTGGTTCATCAATACAACTTATGGACTAAGAAATATGTATCCAAAGTTCAACGAAAATTTGGATTCTTCTTCAAAAAAAAAAAGGCTTTGCTTGAACTAAAGAAATCATGTCTCCAAAACGTGGATCATATTGAGAATTAACAAACATCGACAAATACTTGCAAATAATGATTTTTAATGAAAATAGTAGAAATAACTCATGGATGCATGCTAAGGAATCAAAAAATAAAACAATTATATTGTCACTAATTACAAACATGATGCACGAAGATGTTTGGCATGAATCAAGCTAATAATCCATTGTCATAAATTATAGATTCATGAAAATCAATGCAAATATATTGTTTATAAAGGAAACAAAGTAACAAAGTATGTCCATAAAGAAGGATTCTTCTCTTGATGGCCGAATAAAAAATATGCATTACATAAAAAGAGATTCTAACCTGTGGGGTTGTGAATCGAGTACTTCAAGAGGAAGCATACATCCATATCAGTGGTCTCAACTTCTCAATTCAATTATAACCCATGACTAATCATAAAAGTCTTATAGGGTTTTTGGAGAATACTTCATCTATAAAGATGAGTTATTCATCCTTAGTCAATAAAATATTATAACAAGAATACCATAATAAACAAAGCAAATACTATTGAGGACTTTTCATATGCAAAAGCTAAAACGTAAAGAGAGGGACAGCTGGAGAGAGAGAGAGAGAGAGAGAAGGGTGGATGCCTACCTCATTTTCTTTCTTCCTCTTCTGCATCTTCTTTTCCTTGGTTGGATGTCCAAGAAGACTCTTCTAGAGAGGGCTTTCCTCCTTGGTGAGATGAAGACAAAAAACCAAGTTTAAGAAAATTTTTAATTTTTACTTTTTAGAAAAAGACAAAAACTAATCCAATGGTTTGACATTAACCTAGGCCATGTGGCATGATCTGATGATTTTGGATCTTGATACGTTGATCCAAACATAGATTTGGTATGAGATCTACATCATGATCTGAAATGAAATTTTGGATCTAGAATGGATTATGGGTTGGGATTTTGATATTGAATAGCGGATTTAGATTGTGAAACTAGATTTGAGATTTGATTTGACATAGGAGGGGCAGCTCCTCTTGGGCTCAATTGACTAGGGGGTTTAGCCTGGTCTAGTTGATTGAGCCATGGTGTGCTGGGTCAAGTTAGATGATTGGGTTTAGCTTGACCGAGACTGGTTAAACTGAAATTGGTTTCAGTAGAATTAAGTCCAGTTCACTGAGCTCAGTCAAACTGCGGCTGGTTTTAATGGAAATGGAATCAGTTGACTGAGCCTCGTAAAACTAAGATTGGTTTCAGATATTGGCCTCAGTAGGATCTAGCTTAATGAGTTGGAAATTGGACTAGTTTCAAGTTAGGGTGAGACTTGGGCTTGTTTTGCGTTGACTTCTTTTACGCAAGTTAAAATGACTTTGGTTTGAATTTGACTGGATCAAGTTGCAAACTAAATTCAACAAGCTAAGCCAAGCTTGACTTCGATTGAAATGGGTTCACCTCAGTGCAACACTCTACATTAGGAAGCATTGAAAATTTGAGCTGGGTGGTCCCTATAGGTCTAAGCTTGGCTTGTTTCAAAAGAGTTGACATCTATGTTTATTATAGAGTCAGTTTGGGCAGCTTTTAAGAATATAGGGATTTAAAGTTCAATGAGGCTAACTTGGGCAGGTTTCTAAGAATTGGAGTTCGTGGTCCCCTTTGAAACTATATTTGGAAAGTTTCACACATTCAAAATTTTCAAAGCCTATTGAAACTATTTTAGGCAGGTTCTTGGAAACTGAGTTTGATGGGTCCTACCAAATTTAAATTAGGCATGTCTTAGCAGATAGGACCTGGTGGATTCATTGGAGTAATATTTGGCAATTTTAGTGAAGTTAGGATCTACATGCCTTGTCGAACCTGTTTTTGGTAATTTTAAGAATCTAGGGTTTGAGTGTCCTACCTAAGTTATTGAGACACGATTTTGAAAGTCGGGGTTTTTGGATTTCCTATGAGCTATGCTTGGCAGGTCTCATTGCACTGGATCCAGGGGTCATATTGTGTTGTTTTAGGCTGTTTTTGCACTCTATTGTGTCCAGTGAGCCATATTAGATAAGACCTGCCTAAAGTAGCACCTAGAGGAATTTGACGTTCAAATTGATAGCAATGATCACCATATCATAAATCATATTTCAGTTTAAATTAGACAAAAACAAACTTCTGAATTGCTTAAAAAGTCAGTTTTCCTAAAGGTTTGCCATTTTTAGGTGAAGTGGGGCCCACCAAGCTCAAAATGAGCCAAACAAAGTTTCAGTAAGCTAGAAAGGAGGATCCTGAGATCTATTATAAAGTCAGAAAATGGTTTATTACGTTAAATCTTGCTTGGTAGCCTCATTCCTATGGTTTTTGAAGGTTTAGAGGCAAACTGATAAAAGTGACCTAGGGATAGCTTAGTGTTAGGGTTTTCCTATGTCATGGTAGAGGTTAACTTATTTAGAAAACCTAAGGTATCCGACTCTATCCTGGGGCTACGAGCCAAACCCATTGAAACACAATTGAAAATAGTAATAAATTTAGAGGACAAGGTAAAATGGTCATTTTATAGTCTTGACATTTTTGGGTGTTTACACTTACGCAATGGAATATGGTTCTTCTTTTGGAATAGTTTCCCCTTGCTAATATCCCTAGATTGATTTTCAATAGACAAACTTCACTCACCATCTAGTTGAGAAGAATGACTTAGCATGTGGCTTATAAGTGTGATCAATCTGCCACTCTACCTGCTCATTGATATCCTTCATTTTTCTATTCGAGATGCAACTATTTTTCTTGGATAGTACATATTCCATGATAATTCTGGGACTTTTAGAATCAAGGTACCAGAAGTTGTATCCTTTTGGTCCTGAAGCATATATGATAAATATGCATTTTTTGGTCAGAGGCCCAAGTTTTCTTTCATTGGAATATACATATATTGAACATCAAAAAACTCTTAAGTGATAATAGTTAACAGGATTAACAGACCATAATTCTTGTAGAGTTATACAATTTAAGGGTGTAGAAGTAGACTGATATACTAAATATGTTGTTGTAGATATAGCTTCTGCCCAAAACTCTCTACCAAGATTAGCATTCAAAAACATACATCAAGCTCTCTTTAAAAGAGTTTGATTCTTATGCATTGCTACTACATTTGTTGTAGATTTTCCTTCACAATTCAATATTGATTAGCTTTTGCTTCCTTACATAAGGCTCTAAATTTGGTTGAGCTACACTGAAGACCATTGTCGGTTCTCAGTGCACCCTTTTGCTTGTCTGATTTTGAATAAGTGTTATCCACTACTTAAAATGAATAAAGCTTTTGACTTCGACTTTAGAAAGTAGATACAGACTTTCTTTGAGAATTCTACAAAGGTTGTGCATACCATGCACCACCTTTAAATGGTAATTAGAGGGACCCCATAAGCTAGAGAGAATATAATCCAACATACCTTTCATGCAGTGGATGACAATGTCAGCTCTTTTTTTTTTTGCTTATTGATAATGCAGGACCATAGAACTCTAGCTTCACGGTACTTCCATCATCAAGTAGTCATTGTTTGGAGAGTATGGTTGGCTCCCTTTCACTCAGGTGCCCTAGCCTCGTATGCCACAACTTGGTATTATTTTGAGTTGTAAATGTCATGGCTGCTCCAACGACTATAGGTTAAAGTAGCACATATAGATTTCCATATCAGGCCACTTTCATAAGGACAAAGACACCTTTGCTACCTTTCAGAACAACACCTTGACTTGTGCACCTACACCCTTTTAAACCTAGAGCACCAAGAGAAATGAGATCTTTAGCAAGTTCTATACATGTCAAATATCTATGAGCATTCTAATTATACCATCATGCATTCTAATTTTGACAGGTCATTTCCCCAATATTTTGCATCATGAATCATTTTCCATGAGAATAACTCCACCTTCAATAGATTTGTATGTAAAGAACTATTCTCTTTGAGGCATCATGTGGTAGGAACTACCTAAATCAAGTATCCAATCATCGATCGTTTGCTTGGACATGGTAGCTAGTAGGACAAATGTATCTTCCATGCAATGCTAGTTTTTGTATGTTCCTCTTGTAATACCCCAAAAGTTTAGTCATGTATTGAAAATGTAAGGGGTCTTCAAGGGCTTATAAAAGGGGTTGTTAAAGTTGTTGGTTGTCCTAGTTATTGGCCTTTTTGGGCTAAAACCGAAACTACTAGGGGTTGGGTTGGGATCTGCAAGACCAAGAGCCCGAACCCGAGAGTGAGTTGAGTCATTACAGTGGTATCAAAGCACTGTTCAATACTGAGACCTATGGTCCCACACACATAGAAGTGTGTGTTTTAAGGGAATAGATTGTAATACCCCAAAAGTTTAGTCCTATATTGAAGATTATAAAGGATCTTCAATGGCTTATAAAGGGGGTTGTTAAAGTAGTTGGATGTCCTGGTTCCTAGCCTTTTTCAGGCTAGAACCAAAATTGTTAGTAGCCGGGTTGGGATTTATCAGATCAATGGCCTGAGCTTGGGAGTGGGTTGGGTTGTTACACCTTTTCATTTTGGTGCTTCTTTTTGCTTGTTAGTGTGTAGCACTCCTCTATTGTATGACCTTTCTTCTTGTAATACTTGCATTATTTGAACGTCCTTCCCAATTCAGATATTGATTTAGATTTGATATTTTTTGTTCCTTAGGCCTTATCCTTACAATCAGAGCTTCAAGCAGTTCTAAGATGAAATTTAATAAGTTCTTTATCCACAAGCTCTTTAGAGACAAGGTTGCTTTCACATCTTTCTTGGAGATTGTGTCTCTTCCAATAGACATCACAGTAAGCAGAACAAATTCATGCCTGATCTTCTTCAAACTTAATGTCATAATTTTCTAAGTTCAAGATGATGGAATTGACTCACCTAAATTAGCCTTTAGAGACACACGTTCATTCATTTGTAGGGAATAAGTGATTATTGTAGGGAAAGGCAAAACATCAAAACAAAAAAGGGGACTCCTTTCTATGTCAACATATTTTTGTGATATACCTACAATCAAAGAAAAAAATAGATGAGCACAAAAGAAAGGAATGAATTTACCTGCTAGGATGTCAATGGTGAAACAAAAGAATAGAGTTGTAAGGAATTTCAAGAATCAACTGCTTGCAATGATTTATATTCTTTACAAATCGTGACAAATTACAAGCATATGCTCTCAATAATGACAACCTAATGAGACAATAGTAGGTTGTCTCAATCAAGAAAATCAAATTAAGAGATCAACTAGTGACAACATCTTTGCTACTAATCTGTTGTGCCATGAAAAAAGATCAATAATGTTATGCCAATGGAGGATTGTCTTACATGACTTGCAAGATTATATAGGGAGACAATTGCACATAAGACATGATCTTTGCCATTAAAATGAGTCTCCAATTTTGCAAAACAACAAAAGCTGCACCTATATCCCCATAGTCAACAACATATTTACTTGAGATCCATCTTCTTATGTCTTTCAATTTGTTCAAAAGTGGTTGTTATTTGCAAGCGTTCATTTAAGAGTAGACATCGGATGGGGTACCAGTTGGGCTTTGGGTACCTGGCCCGACTTGGGCTGGGCTTGTGTAGCACAGCAAGCCCGTTTGACCCATTTGACCCAAGACCAGTAGGGCAAAGTCTGGCCCAGCAAAACAACAGGCCAGGCCTGGGCAAGTCAACAGGCCTGACTAGTCCCAACTAGGGTACACACCATAGATGTGGGGCTAAGGGCTTTACTATTTTAGTTTTTACTTTGTGTCCATTCAGTTGTGCCACTGTGTCACTTGTGGCTCTGAGTCTATGCTCTCTAGTGACTATGTCTCCTTCAACGATGATAGTGCTTCCCTCCCGAGCAATGGTGCTCCTTTCATTGAACTTCTAAGGAGTCTCTATCTCTCTTCTCTCTGTCCCTCTCTCTCTGTCTGGAAAGTAATGGTAAAACGTAAAGAGTAAAGGCCCCTCCATTTGATAGTCCAGCAAGCAGTGGCTGCTAGACTGTTATGTGAGGCAGTTCGCCAATGACCCACCTGCTCATTGTTGTTCCCCTTCCCTCTTCTTATTACATTTTTTTTTGCCCTGCACCACTCACTAGGTTGCATTGTTGTCTACCTACCCTTCAACAATGGACTGCATCTCTCAAGATGCCTTACTATTGGCACTCCTTCCATTGAATTGGTGTGGACCTCTCTCTCTCCCTCTCTCCCCTTCTCTCTCTCTCTCTCTCTCCCTCCCTCCCTCTCTCTCTCTCTCTCTCTCTCTCCCTCTCCCTCCCTCCCTCCCTCTCTCTCTCTCTCTCTCTCTCTCTCTCAATCCTGGTTTGGGAGCTAATGGTAGAGACCTGCCTATTCTTTGTTGCTCCCTCTTTCTCGACTTGACCCATTCTATGTTTGATTCTCTCTCACATTGTCACAAAATAGAAAAGACGTTAAGATTCTAGAATGGAGCCTATGTTTATCTAACTGCACCTATAAAAAATCTTTGATTGACTACTTTCTGATTCATCCAACTTTATGGAAAAAATTGTGGAGGAAAGGATGGGTATTAAGACCACATACAAATTTATTTCCACCTTCAAATCATTTATGTAACTAGCCAAATGATAGCACACCATTAAACAAATAAGAAGTGGTGATTCTACATGCAAATATTGTAATAAAGTGCTTTATACATGAGAATGAGTCAATTTATAAGCAAACTCTATGTAAGTTCAGGATGAAATACTGAATCATGAATTAAATAGGATCTCCCAGTATACTAGATTATAAACAAGAAACTGCATAACTTAATTCAATATTCTATCACAGAGAAACAAGCACTTGTCCTCGTATGGTCACAAAGAATCAAGTAAGTCACATAGGTTGCTCGCTAAACACTTAAAAAGGGGAAATGGTCTTCTTATGATCAAGATAACATAAGCATCACCAGTTAAAAATTGAACACCTCTGGGATACCACTATCTAGAATAGTTACACTTTAACCCGATTAAACTATTTGAAAGTCCACCAGTCAAGTTATCAAAGTTAACATCTCTATAAAGAACGACAAACTACCAAGCAATTGCGTCATGAATATGGCTATGGTTTCTATGTACTATCCAGAAAGTGTTTTGAGTTCGATATACTTTCTTTATAGATCAAACTTATATTAACTTGTAGCATTTCCAAGTTCGTCAAATTGCCAATACAATGAGGAATTGTTCCATATGGCACACAATTCCTCAAAATCTTAATGAACATAAGCTATATCATGTTCTACACTACAGATGAACATAACATCATAAAAAAAGTGGACATTCAACTTGCAATGGTCTCAAAATCTTCATTCTTTTAACATTAGGGAATGTTGAATTTCCTTTGGTTATGTCAGTAATTGTCTTGTAATTCACATATCATAAAACTCATAGGTTTAGATTTTGTAATAGAATTAGATTGTAGAGAAAATAATAGATTAATATTGTGAAACATTTTGTGCTAGATTCTCCAAATTGCCTATGCCAAATGGAATAGGTCCCACAAGATCGGTGCCTTGATTGGTTTCAAACAATAAAAAACCAATACAACATGTAGAAGAATTTTATTCCAATTATTCACATGAAATTGATAGAACTTACAATTTTTCTAGCTGCGCTTGTCGATGAAATTAGGTTGTTTTCCAAAAAAAATGCACTGCACTAGTCTTGCTGCTACACAAGCAAACTTTTGGTCATTATTTTTTATTTGTTGTGTCTCTTATGGTGATTGAGGTTTTCGAAATTAGGGTATGATATTATATAGTTTCAATAAATAAAGATACCACTAGTGTCAAGGGCCTAGATTTGTAGCTATGTTTTGCTCCATGTTAAGCTGAAGGCTGCTTTAAGCCCTAAGCCACATTATCTTTCCTCAGGGTAGGAGAAGCTTTTATTTATTTATTATGAACAATGAACTAGATTATGAGTGCTTGGCACTAGCAAATCATCATTCAATTGATGGGCATATGGCCGTGAAGCCCTATTGGAGTATGTGATTAAGAAACCACTTTCCTTCCATATGAACCATAGGTGGTGGAAAACTTCATTAGGAAGAAATCTCAAACCAAAGCCACACTACAACAATAACTTGATTTAGTAACCGGTTCCCAGCACCAAGTTAGGGAATCGTTCCTACATTTCCAGTTTTCTTATATGATTCGCTCCCCTTAGAACTTATAAAAGCAAACCAAATCGAATTTCTTCATCCAAACAACAACCATCAAACCCTC
Source organism: Nymphaea colorata (assembly GCF_008831285.2). NCBI lineage: Eukaryota > Viridiplantae > Streptophyta > Magnoliopsida > Nymphaeales > Nymphaeaceae > Nymphaea > Nymphaea colorata. The sequence continues at coordinate 23,785,754 of NC_045144.1, read as the reverse complement.
TATCTAATTCTCTCCCTTCTTTCTTTCTGCATAGATACGAGGCCACGACGACCATCGTTGACCGACATCTCTGGCTCCGACAACCATCAAGTGTCCCTCATCATTGGCTCTATGACCTCCACCTCTGGTTCCCTCTCTACACTTCCCTCTTGTTCTCCTGCTGTCTCTCCCTTTCTCAATTTCACTTTCTTTCCCTTTAACCCTTTCTGTTGATTTCTATCAATCTCTCTATGGATCTCTTGCTAACCACTAATTGATTGGTGAAGTCATTGCCTGTGCCTTGTCTGCATGAATCATCATATTGCCTGCCCTAAGTAGAGTATGTTCTCCATATGGCCACCTGCAGAAGGTGTAGGTTAAGGAATTTCAGTCTCTCTTGACACTGCTCAAGCAAAATGTCAACTAAATTAGATAAATATCTTCTCTCTCAACTCAGTTTACACTATTCAACCACATGACAGATAGTGCTCTTTTTGCTTGCTTAGTAATGTTTAAACTGATTATTTTTTATGTTGAGTTCCTTTCTACTTGGCTGGTCACAAGATTTATTTATGGTATTAGAATAAATTTGCAGCATTCATGATCTACAGGGAAACTTTTTCTTTTGAAGGAGGACAGGAGAGGCCTCTATGATGAAAATCTGATTCTATGGGCAAACAAAAAAGGGAAACACTTTTCTTTTGAATCTTAGTTTCTATGAATGGGAACTAGAGGTTATGCACCTGAGAGTCATTGCCAGACCTTATCCTTTTGTACTTTTTGTGATTTTCCAGATTTTGGTAAAGTAATCTTTTTGTTTCCTAAACCTCAATTTCTTTCTCATTTGACTCCTACAATGTGGAAATATTGTTTGTTTATGTTTTAAAATTTCTGTTTGTGTTTTTCTTAAAAAGAAATATAAGTTGAATATATATGCATATATGTGTGTGTGTGTGTGTGTGTGTGTGTGTCAAATACTATGTTCTAAGATTTCAACGAAAGGAATATCCTATGTGTCAGGTCAGTTTGCCTTTGGTGAGAAATTGTTCTTAAAAATATATGCACATTCAGGAACATATGCAAACATAGGGCATTAGTATGTTACTATGCTTCTTTACCAAGGGTCTGAAAGAAGGTGACTTATTTTACATCCAATCAGCCTTTTTGGTCCGTAGGGATCTTGTTCTACTGGCAGATCCATGCGTCATTTAGGAGAAGCAAAGAAGAGCATCATTTTTTTGTTGGATTCTCTTTTCTTCTCTCTTTCCTAAATTCCTTTGGAAGAAAATAGAGATACTGTAAGAAAAAGTAAAAGTTCTATTCATACATCTTTTCAGAGTTTTAGAGAGTGGAGGGATATGCTTTGGTATGTCTAATTTGATGTTTAGCCTTGTTCTTTAACTAAGAGAATTTAAAAAGTAGTTAATGAGAAAGCTGAAGAATAGTTATTGGCTTCTGATCTGCGCGGAACATAAATTGAGCAACTAGTTGTCTACGTAATTTGTTCCTTCCACTCTTAGGTTCTTTGTACTTCATCTTTTCCTTGTTCCTTTTCTTAGTGCAAGGAATTTTCCCATTTTAATAAAGCAATGGTAGCTCTACCAAATATGACCAAATTATGTGGTGGCATAGGCTTCTCTTTCTTTCTTTTCCATGTACGTTCAACATTCATGTGTGTGACAGGATTTTGCTCCCAAGGACCTTACAACAGATGTTGTTATTGAATGGTGGTCCAATGTGTATGCTTTGTGATTAAATTCGTGATAACGTGCATAAAAGAACTTCATTAAGTGAAAATAGGATCCCATGATCTTCATTTATGTAATTTAGTTCTCTTTTTAGCATGACATTTTGAATACTGATGCAACAGGAACTTGATTGTGTTCTACTCCTATTTGCCATAGGCTTTGTTCATAATTATCTGTTTATGATCAACACACAAGGTTGATTAGGTGAGAGCAACCTGATTTAGCTGAGAACCTAAAGAATATGAATAGAGAATGTGATTCTTCGTACATTCTAAACTGATCAGTATGAGGTCTCTTGTGATCATACAGGGCTAATGTTGCTGGTGCATTGCCTAAGGGTTTTGTGTATTCATTAGTGCATCAAGCATCTTGTAGATTTCCCCACCTCCTTGCAGTTGGTTTTCATCCTTAAACTTGCAAATGGAAAATCAAGCAAAATTAAGTGCAAGGTCAAGTGATAGTTAACATAGGCCAGAATAACATGTGTGTGTGTGTGTATGTATATAACTTATTAACTAAATATACTGCATGCTTTTGGAAGGTATTCTTAAAGTTAGATTGATTTGAATAGTCTACTGTATTTTGTAGTCAAGGTGCAAATATAGTTTGTAAAAAGTGCTAACTGCAGTCTAGACTGTGAGTAGGCATTTCAAATGATGATTTGATCTTGGAGAGGGCAAAGTATGAGCAGCTTGTCTCATTTTTCACTTTGCATATCCTTGAATGTGCTAGCATTTTAAAAGCTGCCACTTCTTTCTCTCTTAATGATGCACTTTCATTGTGGAGTAGGCATATCAAATGATGAATTGACTCATTCTCTTAAATAATTCCTATTTTCATTGTTGTTAGATATGGTACATGAAGCAGTTGAAGTTAATGCACTCTAGATATTGTTAGGGGTATGCTAATATTTATTACTTGTTGTCTCCAATGTCTTGTTTTGCACACTGCTTTTGTTGTTTGGTGATTTTGAATCTTACTTTGGTTCCTTTTTTGGACTTTATGTGCACAATCAAAATATTAAATACCTTTTCTATGCTATATTTTAGTACTCATAACATCTTGGTTTCAATAGTCTTGTTTTACGGTCTCAATTGACAAGTCACCTTAGGTGTATCTGAATGAGATCCAGCCATGCCCTTGATTTTAGCTGCAATAGGTAACATATTTGACCAGTATTCTCCAATTGCTTACTTCATTCACAAGTACTATTTATGTAAAATTGTTACTAGAATGTCAAATTATCTACAATTTGTGGTATTTGTAGAACTACAATAAAAAATTGAAATGACCACTATTTTTCTATGTTTGTGTATGCAAAAGAGAGAGAGAGAGAGAGAGAGAGAGAGAGAGAGAGCAAATTATATACTATCAATGGTTCTTTAACTGCCATTCATTTGATGGACGGTGAAGAATTGCTACGATTAGAACTTTGTTTCTAGAACCATCCATTAATAGAAGCAGCCTGATGGTTTCATTAGGTATATGATTGAGGTGCTTCAATTTGAGATTCAGTAAGATTCAGTAATGGATAAAAATTCAACTTGATTGTCTGTATTTCCATGATTGTCAACCCAATTATTATGGGGATACCATGGAGATAAGTAGAAAGATTGATTGTGTAGTAGAGAAAGTATGTTATCAAACTTTCATGGGGATTGAGAATTTCAAAACAGACAGCTAATTACACAAGGTTAGCAATCTTTAACCCCTAGCTGGACCTTTACACATTTGTATATTCCTCTACAATTTCAGTAAGATATCCGACCTCTGTTTTTCACAAGGGTGTCGATGGTACAGTTGTTTCTCCTCTTTCTAAACATTGCAAGAATCATGTGCAATGCCTTGTTTCTATGAAGCCTAAAGGAAGTCATGACTAATGTTTGCATCCCCAAAAATCTATTTTGAATTTTGGAATGCATCAGAAAAATGAGGTTTTATTTTGAAATGTGAAAGAAATGGACTCGCCCATCGGTACAAGGATTGACGGTTCCCGGTACCTTTACCGGGGTAACCAATCCAAAAGCTATGTTTATTTTTTATGTATTTCATTTTAGCTTAAACATCTTTTCGTTCTAAATGTTGTATGGTGTTTGAGAAGTAAATGTGAATGTATGAATGCATTGACCCTACATGATAGAAATAAATCATTCATTCATACCATAACATTCTTCTAAGTTTCTCATTTTATAATTATCATAAATATTTCTGGCGAAGAGAGAAAAAAATTTAAAATTGGAATGGGTTTGTAGACCATCAAGAATAATTCTAATATTGGGTCATTACTTGAGTTTTATTCTTGGTGAAGTCAGTAAATGAAAAGATCTTAGAAGAAAAATATTCAAAAGAATGGAAAAAAGAGAATACTTTAATCCAAGAGGAATAGGGAGAAAAAGAGAGAGAAGGAGATTTTGAAAATCACAAACCAAAGGATTTGAAAGAGAGAGAGTCATGTATACATATACATACTTACATACACACACACACATATATATATATACATATATCCATATGTACACGTTTAAGAAAGCTTGTAAAAAGGAAGTATTAAATCGAATGAAGAGGGAGAAGAAGATTTTAGAAAAGAGAGAGTGAGAGAGTGAGAGAGAGAGAGAGAGTGGAATACATGTATATATATTCATATGTACATATATGAGAATTTGTAAAAGAATATATTATACTATAAAGAAAGAAGGAGAAAGAGTGATCGACATGTACACATATGCGTATTAACATGCATATACGCATATATCTTCATGAGAGCTGAAATTACAAAATAACTTGAAAATATCCGACTTTAATTTTTTTACATAGACCAAAAATAAACTTGGGCTCATGCAAGACCCTAGGCTAAGTCTCCAATGCCTCATTAGGGAGGATTTTGCTTTCAAAAATTTTTGGAAAACATAGTTTCAAATATTTTTATACATGAGCATAAAACCGTGTTTATTTCATTTATTACGAGAGAATATACTTTTCCCACCATTGGGTATAGAAGAAAATCAAGTAATATAATAAAGCACTCATTGGGGTTTCTAATTGGGTGATTAAGAGACTAAATGTGAGAATGATATGTACATGTATTTTAACATGTACATATTCTGTGAAGGGCTTTCCCGGGTGAGACAAATTCCAGCCTCAAAAATCAATATAAGAATGAAGAAATCACAACCCAAACACTTATTCTTGTCGTGCATTTGCTTATTAATTAAGGTAAATTGATCTATCACGCATGAACATCATCTCAAATATGAATGATGAATAAGTAATATAACAAGTATATTTTTTAAAATAAATCAGGAAATGAAATTTATTTCACCTTGCTCATACTACCGGTGCACTCAAGAGTCTTCTCGACTCCGTATTAGGGCTTTCCTGCATGGCCATGTGGAGGTGGCAAGAGGAAATGAAAATAAGTGAAAACAAGAAGAGGAATACATACCTCGAATATAGATGATATTGGAAATGAGCTTCCTCCTTTGAATGATCTTAGGGGCATCTCGGACGAAGCTCTAAAATGATGAAGATATCCCCCCAAAAGATCTCCTTGTGCTCCCTTGAAGAATTTGAATTTGGAAAAGTTTGCTCCCAAGGTTGGAGAAGAAGAAGAAGAAGAAGAAGAAGAAGAGAGAAATGGAAAGAGAGAGCTAAGAAAAAATCTAGATTTTCAAGTGAGAAGCACTAGAGGTTCTCCAAGGATTAACTCATGCCCAAAAGAGAAGATTGTAGGACCATTTACAGAGAGTTTTGGAGCCAAAAATCAAAATTTAAATTTTTTTTAATTTAGTAACATTTTCATGCAAATTCCAAGTACTTTTCAATGATTTTCAATTTTTTTTATAGGCTTTGACCAAGCGGAATTGACCCTTAGCCCAGCAAATACCCCTTTGGATTGTGAGTAGGGCTAATGCCCACCCAACAAGACCAAATCGCCCCCCAAGTGCCTCCGCTTGTTGCACATGCAGTTGTGCTAGGCGCATGTCTACTGCACGCGGCAAAGAGTTTTGAGTGTTGTGTGATGCATGATGCCGCATGAGCACGCCACGCGATAACGTACGATGGTGCGCCAGTGCATCGTGTGATAACATGTGACACTGAGCCAAAATAAAAACAAAATATAAAATATAAATAAATAAAAAGGGGGTGAAATACCCCTCTTATTGTCATGTTTGGACCAATAAGGGGTGGATTTCACCTCACTGGCCTCCAAAGGGTCCGATTATTTTTAAAATCATGTATTTAGAAGAGATTAAATTATTTTTTGTTAGAAATGGGACGAACTCTGTTTTGAGTGATTCTAGGCTCATTTTAGATCTGGATTGGGTTAGATTAGTCACCTACACGTTTTAATGAATGGTTTAAGCTCAAAAACACATCTTGGCCCGCGAAGGAACCTAAAGTAAAGGGAAGGTCTGTACATGCACTCGTGGTGCTCATAGCATCAAATTTTGTAGTTTTGATTTCAGCTTTAGATTTTGAGTTTGAAATGCTTGAGTTGGTTCTAGATTTGGGTTTTGCACCTAATTTGGATACAAGAGATGGATTTTGAATTTGAATCTCACGTCTAAAGTTGGGTTTTGAATTTGAATTTTGTGTTTGGGTTCGAACACAGATTTAGAGATTCATTTTGGATCAAATAGTCACGATTATATTTTGGGTCTAGGATTGGGCTGAGGGTCTAAAAAATTAAATTTAAATAACTGAAAATTTTGTTTGTGTGAAAATAAAATATAGTCCTTTTGAAAAAATTTAGGGTTATAACAAATGTCCCTCTTCGTTACTAAACTGCCACTAGCCATGCTTTAAGCACCCCGGACTTTTCAAACAAAACATATTTGAAATGATGTTTCAGGATTAACCCCCTATCTGAATAGCTTATTTGAGCTTATGTTGCATGTTTAACCCCTTACCTGTGTGGGTTTGCTGAAATTGAATTCAAGTCTAACTCTCCTGAAGGGGTTGCCTTCGCTTGTATTGCAGGTTTAACCCTTTACCTGCGTGGGTTGCTCTTGGCTTGCATTGCAAGTTTAACCCTTAACTGTGGGGGTTGTTCTTTTGTCTATAATTTCAGGTTTTACCTTTTGCCTGAGTGGGCTGCTCGATAACAAATAGCAATGCCAGGAAAGAACCCTCGCCACCTCAAATACCTTTGTTGAAGCTGAGAATCAGTCCTATTGCTTTTACATTGGTTGTGACAAGAAGACTTCCTATCACCTCGAGTGCCTTATGGTAAATTTTGTTTTCACCGAAGGCTGGATTTTGAATTTGCTTAGTAAACTTCCCCAAACTAGCGCTTGGGTTGAGCTTGCTTTGAAAAGCTCTTGGCCAAATGACCAAGTTGTGCTTGCTCCATAAGATTCTCTTGTCTAGTGACATGGTTGAGCTACTTTAGAATGCCCCAAACCTAGCGGCTGAGCTGTGCTTGATCAAATCTTTAGCTTACCAGCTGAGCTGAGTTGATTTGATTAAGATATGATCCTTTTCTTGATGGACAAGAATGATTTTGTGAAAGAAAAATATATATATTTCGCAAAAGCAATTTAGAAAATGCCTCAAAATATTCATAGTTAAAAAAAAACGTCCCAATGTTAGCAATTGCCATGACTATTAAAAGATAGGAACTGAGTCAAAACAGAATGTGTCATGTACTGGGTGAAAGATAGAAGGTTAATGTCTTGGGTTGGGACTAAGGCAAAGAAAATAATGGAAAATGCCCTAATAAAAAGAAGATGCAGACAAAATTATATAAAGAAAATTGATATATTTTTCGTTAACAAAAAAATGAGGTGGAAATGTAATATCATGTGTATGAACTTAGGTATAAAAGAGTTCTCGATTTGTCTTTAATGACAAGCCATTGGGCCAAAGCTTGTAGGAAAGAAATTTTTTATAAGAATATGATCAGTAGATAGTATTTCTCATAGCAAGATATCAAGTTGATAGTACTTTAAATGTAATATAGAAAAACAAAGAAAATTATGAGCAATCTGTTACTTGCGAAGAATCTTAATTTTGAATTGATTAAATCTCAAGCAGAGTAGAATAAATACATGATGTTTGATTCATATAGACTTAATATGGGTGAATGAATAAGTTAAAATCACATGTTTGGAGATTGAAAATCGAATATATTGAAGCAAAGGTTGGCAATCAGCTTGGAATAATTAATGACCCAATAAAATCATGGAAGCAATAAAATAGGAGGAAAGGGGCACCATGGGTATTGAAACTAAAAGATTATTTGGTTAAATATGAAGGAGGATAAAAAGAATGCATGACCTGAGTTAAGCAAATTCGGTAATTGAACCAATAAATGGGTATCATGTTCAAGAATATGAGGTTGGACGAAAAAAATGAGAGATTGACATTGTATGATAAAATATAGATATTGAAGCAATTCTAAAAACCTGGACTTGCCAAATGATAGAACTTGAGGAATCAATGTCACTTAGGTAATAGGGTTAAAGCAAGGGTTTATGACGTGGTCATGTTGAAAATACATAGAGATGATCAAAGAAGTCACTGATTTAAATGAGGAAGATGGAATGTAAAATTATTAAATTGATCAAAGAGTGTACACATGCGTTCATCATACAATGATAAGCATTCAACACTTTCTAAAGGCTCGTACATTTATCATGCATATATTTGGAAAAAGAGCATAGAACCCTAACTGAGTTTAGTTTGATCAATTATTCCATATAAAGTATGCCAATATACCTTAGACAAGAGGCTTAGTTCGAGCATAGACTCCTCCACTAGGCAACTAAAAGCCAAGTTTCTCATTTCTCCTTGGTCACCCATCAATGTACCATAAATTACTACTCATAATACTAACAAATGAGCTTTTATGTCCAAGGTGTGGTTCATGTGCTAGTGCCTAAGACCAAGCTCAACAACATGATGACCGAGATAGGTAAGTATAGGAAATTTTTTGAAATATGAAAAGAATGCGAAATCAGTTGTCTCTAATGTAATGTTTCCTAGCGTGATGATCATAATAAGTAGAAGAGCAAGCATTGTTTTCAACCAAGTCTTAAATTGAGGAGGGTTGTATTGATCATAGATCTAGATGAATATGATTGATCATCCTCAATTAGTCTTATATGCAAGAAAGCAAACATAATCGCCAAGCAATGTAATGAAATGCTGATGGGGTCAAGGCCAAAGAAGGGAACATATTTTATCATTGGCAATATGAGAAATGTTCAAGTTTGTGAAAATGCATCAATGATACTAATAGCCAAATGATGACGGGTCCCATCATGGTCGTCATCTATTGACATTCCCAAAAATCTATTTTGGCTTTTGGTGTGCTTTAAAAAAAATTGAGGTTTTATTTTGAAATGAGAGAGAAAAGGATTCACCCATCGATACGAGAATTGACTGTTCTCGCTTCTCGGTGCCTTTAATGGTGGTAGCCAATCGAAGAGTTATGTTTATTTTTTATGCATTTCATTTTTTGTTAAATATCTTTTCATTCTAAATGTGGTGTGGTGTTTGAAAAAATATTGAAGATTTAATGTTTCAAATTTTTGAAAAAGTTTTAAGAATCATTTGAAAGTATAGAACACTTTGATTTGAGAAATCATTACAAATATCATTTGAAAACCGTTGATGATCGTTTTTGAAGACGATTTAGTGTTCTCTTAAGAAATTAAGTGGGTTTGAGACTTTGCTCTAATTTAGTTGCTACCTAGCTAGAGCTTCATCTCATCTTGATTAAGCTCTTTTAGAGAGGTGCATGTCATCATTCGTGATATCACAAGTGAATGTGAATGTATGAATGCATTGACTCTATATGATTAGAAATAAATCATTCATTCATACCATAACATTCATATAAATTTCTCATTGTATAATTGTCATAATATTTTTAGTGAAAAAAGAAAAAATTTTGAAATTGAAATGGGGTTGTTGACCATCAAGCATGATTCTAATATTAGGTCAATACTTGAGTTTTGGTCTTGGCTAAGTCGGCAAATAAAAAGATTTTAGGAGAAAAATATTCAAAAGAATGAAAAAGAAAAAATACTTTAATATAAGAGGAATGGGGAGAAAGAGAGAGAGAATGAGATTTTGAAAATCAGTAAACAAAGGATTGAAAAGAGAGAGAGATACGCATAGATATGCATACTTATATACACATATATAGGTATATATATATCCAAGCTTGTAAAAAGAAAGTATTAAATCGAATGGAGTGGGAGAAAAGGATTTTAGAAAGAGAGAGAGAGAGAGTGTGTGTGTGTGTGTGGAATACACGTATATATATTCAAATGTACTTATATAAGAATTTGTAAAAGAACATATTCAATCATAAAAAGAGAATGATAAAGAGAGATAGTCATGTACATGTATATGTTTATAACATGTATATACACATATGTCTTCATGAAAGTTGAAATCAATAAATAACTTGAAAACATTTGACTACGGTTTTTCTATCTAGATTGGAGAGAAACTTGGGCTCATGCAAGAGCCTAGGCTAAGTCTCCAAGGCCTCATTAGGGAGTGTCGCTTTCGAAAATTTTTGAAAAAAATAGTTTCAAATATTTTTATACATGAACATAAAACCATGTTTATTTTCTTTTTTACAAGAGAATATACTTCTTCCACAATTGGGTATGGGAGAAAATCAGCAACGTTATAAAACACTCATTAGGGTTCCTAATCGGATGATTAAGATAGAGACCAAACGTGAGAATGACATGAAGATGCATTTTAACATGTACATATTTGTAAAAGACTTTCTTTGGTTGGACAAATCCCAACCTCAAAAATCAACATAAAAATGAAGAAATCCCAACCCAAACACTTATTCTCACCGTGCATTTGCTCATCAATTAAGAAAAATTAATCTATCGTGCATGAACATCATCTCAAATATGAATGATAAATAAAGCAATATAACAAGTACATTTTTGAAAATAAATAAATAAATGAAATTTATTTCACCTTGCTCATACTCCCAGTGCACTCAAGAGTAGATCTTGACTTTGGAGAGGAAATCTTTAGGCTTTCTTGCACGGCTATGGGGAGGTGGCAAGAGAAAATGAAAATTAAATGAAAACATGAGGAGAACTATACACCTCGAATATAGGTTATATTAGAAATGAGGCTCCTCCTTTGAATGATCCTAGGGTCATCCCGAATGAAGCCCCAAAATGATAAAGATATTGCTCCAAGAGGTCTCCTCATGCTCTCTTGAAGAGGTTGAACTTAGAAAAGCTTGCTCCCAAGGTTGGAGAAGAAGAAGAAGAGAAAAAGAGAAATGAAAAGAGAGGGCTAAGGAAAAATCTAGATTTTCAAGTAGGAAAACACTAGAGGTTCCCAAAGGGTTAGCTCATGCCAAAAAGAGAAGATTGTGAGGGTATTTGTAGAGAGTTTTAAAGCCAAAACTCAAAATATGATTTTTTTTTTTAATTTAACAACACTTTCGTGTGAATTCCAAGTATTTTTCATGATTTTCAATTTTTTTTTAAAATGTGGGATTGGCCCTTAGCCCTGTAAATATCCCTTTGGGGTACGGGCATGGTTAATGACCACCCAACAAGAAGAAAACCACACCCCAAGGGGTGGTTTTTAGCAAGAAAGAGGGGCAGCACAATAAGCAGGCCCCACCTATGTCGTGTGCAACGTATGGTAGAGAGTGTTGAGCATCGTGCGATGCACAATGCCACATGTGTGCCCTGACACCCGATGCCATGCCAGTGCGCGGCGCTGAGCCAAAATAAAAATAAATAAATAAAAGGGGGGCGAAATGCCCCTCTTATTGTCAAGTTTGGACCAATAAGGGGTGGATTTCACCTCCTTGGCCTCCAAAGGGTCCGATTGTTTTAAAAATCATGTATTTAAAAGGAATTAAACTGTTTTTTGTTAGAAATGGGGTCGACTCTGTTTTGATTTATTCTGGGCTCATTTTAAATCTGATTGGGTTTGATTGGTCGCCAACACGTTTTAGTAAGTGGTTTAAGCACAAAAACACGTCTTTGTCCGAGAATGAAACCTAAAACAAAGGGAAGGTCTGTGCATGCGCGTATGGCATTCATAGCATCAAATTTTGTTGTTTTGATCTCAGCTTTGGATTTTGAGTTTGAAATGCTCGATTTGGATCTAGACTTGGGTTTTGGATATCATTTTGTCCTAAGAGATAGATTTTGGATTTGAGTCTCACGTCTAAAGTTGGGTTTTAAATTTGACGTTTGTGTTTGTGTTTGGGTTCGGACATGGGTTTAGAGATTCATTTTCGATCAAATAGTCACAAATTTTTTTTGGATCTAGGGTTGAGCTTAGGGTCTAGAGATTTAAATCCAAATAACTGAGAATTTCGTTTGGGTGAAAATAAAATACAGTTTTCTTGGAAACTTTTGGGGTGATAACAAATGATTGGTAGTTATATTAAACATGATTGATAGTTGTATTCAATTGCTACCAACTTGCCACTTGAATCTATAAGTGCAATTCCAGCTTGACCTGGCATTGATGCACAACCTTATCTTGCTTTATACATGTATCCCTTTCTGTGCATTGATTATGGTTTTGATCTATTGTGCAGTAAGAGAAGAATATTCTAGGTTTGGAATATGCCAGATCAAAAGCATGAGCCTCATTACAGGTGGGTTGTTTTGAATTAGAAAGCCTTTTACAAATGCATAAGTTCAGTTTTTCTTTAACAATAAAAATACAAGATGCAAGAATGAAAGCTTTCATAAAGAGCAACAACTTGAGGGTTTCAAGTTGCAAGAATTTGTATTTGATGTTCACATTTTACATGCAAATATCATTACTTAGTGGGAAGTTTATGATCTCTAGATATAGAAGAGGAAGGAATGCAAGTCATCCATTTTGAAGCGTAGTATGATTAAAATTCATGTTATAAAAATAAAATCCATTTAGTTGTTTCTCTTCTGATTTTCTCCATCCTTATTAAGGAATCATTTGGTGATTCATGGAGTCTAAACTTTTAGAGAACTGAGTGCAAACTATAGACTGATTTTGTTGTTCTGTTTCATATATAGATATATGCTCTTCAAACCGATAGTAGACATGTATGATATCTAACTGTAGGAGTGGAACCTACACACCTATCTAGGTGGAACACTACATATTTTAGAGTCTAGACTCTCATTGATCTACGCAGCTACATTGGAAACCCACATGATAAGTGGAATATTATTTGGGTATGAAATTAATGTTGACAATACTAGTGTAGGATAATACTAGTTTTCATGACAAAACCAGCCTAAGTATGATAGGACCACTACTACACCAATCTGCTTGCCTTCAACTTTAATGTGCAGTACGTTTTCAATATATTTATATTCAGTAGGCTCTCAAGACACTTTTTTTCCCATTTCTCACTGTCATGTTTAATTTGCTTACTAGATTCTTCCTATTTGGTTTTGTACATTCAATTTCAGTTAGGTGCTTATAGTACACAGACATGATGAACTTTGATTTGCCCCCATGATGCATTCTCACATTTTCTTTCGGCGCTGTTTTCTACAATCTCTTTTAGACCATGCTCTCTATATCCTTGTGCATTAGTTGTTTCCTACGGCTATCATATGGAGAGGTGAGATGGAACTTGATGAGCCTTGGTGCATTGACTATACACTCAAAGACAAGATTTTCCTAAAATTTAACCCAACACAATGCTCAATGGGTAAGAATCCACATCCCACGACGTCCAAATGTATGTTTTTGTTACTGCAGATTGCTGGGATCTACTTGTTGGGAAGAAGGAGAACCAAAGAAAAGTTTAGCTTTTGAAAGCTTTTTTGTTTTTTGCAAAAAAAAGAACACATGGTCACTTTCATAAATATCACGATTTCCCATTAGGTGCCGAGGCTTGTCTATGACTGGTCACATTAAGGCTGTCCTATTTGACATTTATGGAACCTTGTGTGACTTGAATCTTCACTACACGAAATATTGGTTTTAGGAACAAGTGGCTAGGACTGCTTTGTGGCCCTGTTCCTAAGTCACAAGTTAAGAGTGTAAAATTACAGTCTCTGACTAGAAATGAATTGATAATATTGTAACATATCTTCCTTTTTTTGGATGTTTTTCTTTTTTTTTGCAAGTTTTCTCATTCTCAATTTGCTCTAATTTAGCATTAATGTTTGATCATTTTATTCTTTGTGTTGAGCAAGCCTTGAGGTGACAATTTCTTTTTCATGGTTTTATTTGTAAATGGGCATGTTTTATGTGCATATGCACATCCCAGTTAGCATATTTATTCATTCACATTTGCTTGCACATCTACGATGTCCTCATTGGCCTTTGAAGTAGTAAGTTTATGCATGTACTTTACAATGGGAAAGAAACTTTTGTATTACTGCCCATGCTATAACAATTGGAAGACAAAGGAAGGTGGCCCCAAGTGCCCCTAAATGCATCTTCCTACTTATATATATATATATATATATATATATATATATATATATATATATATATATATATATATATATATATATATATATATATATAAGTTAAAGTTGAAGGCAAAACTATGTAGGAAATCTTTAGTCCATAGAGGGCCATAGTGTTAGCAGCTTTGAGAATAGAATTTAGCTATCAAGATGAATTTGGAAGGCTTCTTTGCAATCCAATCATGTTCAAACTCATAGTATACCATTTGTACTTGGCATGCAAAAAGTCATAAAATTTTGTTTTTCTCTAATGAAATTATTTTGCATATAAGGTGGACTATGAATCATGTTTGTATAAGATAATCAAGAAGAAATATGGGGGAATTTTACCCAAGAAACCTCTATTGATACCTAAGGTACTTTACGATCAATTTAGTTTGTAGATACTATTTTCTTCTGAATTTTTCTGTCCTTGTTCTCTCTATTTGTTTTCTATAGGTTAGTTTCATACTACTGCAACGAGTTTGATTGACTCATTCTTTGTAAACCAAGACCACAAATGCAATTTTTGATTCTGCTGATTGGGCATTCGGAAAGGTAGCATCTCTGTTGGTATTATATGTCATAAACATCTTAATGATAATTATTTTCATATAATGTTCTCAAATGACAGCAACAAGCACAAGGAGATGATAAAATGGGACCACTCAGAGCTCATTGGCCAAAATTGACTGCTTTAGGAATGCCTCTTTTAGAGATGCTTTAGGAACGGTCTCTTGACCGTTGCTAATTACTTTAACAGCCACCTGCACTTTTAGGAATCATTTTCGGTCATTCCTAAAAGTGTTATTTGTTATTGTGCCAGTTGCTGACTAAGTGCCTTAAGTAACATGGCCGGCCATCATCCTACTCAACACCAAGCATTCATTTGGTTGACCTTAAGTCACTATGTGTGATTGTGGATGTAGCCTATGCATCCAATTAGGGGGGGGGGGGGGGGGTTCCTAACTCACATGTACCTTGTTAATGATGACCTGCCATGGGGCTACATGCAGAATCCAAGAAAGTTGCCTAGTGCACAAAGTCATGGTTTAATCTATATCAAGAATCAGTGTATTTGTGGTGAGAAAATGGCATTTGTGGCAGAAGCATTGCGACTCAAATAATTGGGTACAAAAGTTTGTCATCATGAAAAGAGGCTTTGATAATGCTTGCAGGAGAGCTTGCATAACATAAGATCACCATTAAAATTCCACAAAATACCACCATTACTTTGGAGGAGAGCTCTGATGTTTGTCACATTGCCCTGAGGCAATCAAAAGTTTAGGGCTGGACTGGCTAATGGTGGTCTATGAGAATTTTGATAGAATTAAATGAGTAGAACTCAATGTGGAAGAAGACTTAAATCCATTTCATTCACTTACCAAAAGCTCTCATACAATGACAAGGGAATTGCCTTAAATAGAGTACTCCTAGCTAAAGTGGGAAATTAACCAAATAGGAAGCAAGTGAAAAGTTCAGTTTCTCTAAGTTAATCACCGAATTAGCAAGTATATCTAAAAAAATAAAATATTTCAAATTTGAAAAGGAGAAATCCGTGGTAAAAAATGTGGTTTGACCATCCATTTCTTTACCTTATGGGCATTATGATGGTATTTTGTCTTTATCCATTTTTGCCTTGGTTTTTATTTCCTTACCCATTTCACACTTCCTTTTGAGAAAGTTGCGAAGTACGACTAGCATAGGCAGGAGCAACACATGCTTAAGCATGATGAGGCATGGCTTTGTAAGCACCTTCCTTTTGGAATAGTCAAATATAATGGCTTGGTATAGGCCCTCATATTACCAAGTTCATCCTATGGTGAATTGGATTCGATTTAAACTATGTTGGCATATTCATAAATCCCATTTATAGGTTCTTCTTGTAACGAATTTGATGAATCAATTTCCTGTAATTTTGTCAAATTTGGATTCCTCCAAATTGATATGGGTCATGGATCCAAGTTTCTTTATAGGAGGTGCAAGTTTCTACTTAGTTCTGCATCAACTCCACCACTCTTAAAAAGGTATTATCCTCATTATGCATGAAGCTGACTGACCATCCTGTTGGGTCCCAAACCCATCATTCCTCAGACCAGCGATGGCAACGATGAGAGCAAGTTGTGATCCAGTTATGGCCATTAATTCTCAATAGATGCAAACATTTCAGCAATGGTGGCATCAGTGATGAAAATGTCAAGAAGCATAATGCTTTGTTAGGTTTACAATGAGAGTGACAATTATTTCCCTTCCATAATCTACCCTTTTCCACCTGAAGATACAATGTAGGCATCAAGGAGGTGGGCAATGTAATACAAGCGTGTAACTCAACTTTCGTGCAGGTTTGTTCATTGCCTTTACTTTTCAGTTGAGCAATAAGGTATTGGGTTGGGAGGGATGGTTCCATAAGCATACCTTGATTTGCATCATTAATGCTGATTATAAAGATAATATTGTTGGTGTCAGTTTCAAAGAAATGTTGGTGACCTGGCCCTAGGCCATTACATTTCCTTCGGTTGGTGGTTGGGCTGACATTACTTTGCTTGCAAGGGGAAGTGGTGAGGGGTCATTCAACTTGGGAAAACATGGTATTTTTGGGATCCGTGCATGAAGATTGTTGTTGCTATGTCAAAGACTACATCCCAACTTGCTCCCAATGCTAAGAAATGTTGGGTGTGGGTATGTGGTCTAATGATCTTGATTTCATTGTCCATGGCTCCTCAACCTTGCCATCAGTTTGTGAAGGCTCCTTTAGCTCTGATATCAATTGATGCAGAGTCATGAGGAACTTAGGATGCAGCCTACAGGATCTAAGGGAGCTGCCCAATGCACATGAGGAATGAGCATCTTTGTGGCACGTAGATGATATTGTGGCAGACCCATGGTGACTCAAAAGTATTGGAGATGAAAACTTGCAGTCACAAAAAAAGTTCTTGGTCATGCTTGTAGGATTGCCTACATGGCATCATAATTATTGTCAATATGTCATATGATACCATCACTTCTCTTAGCTTAGAGGAGAGTGTTGATGCATGTCAGATTGCTCGAGGAGACCAGAAGGTCAGGGCTGGATAGGCTACCGATGGACTATCAGAATTTTGACAGAGTTAAAGGAATAGAAATCAATGAGGAAGAAGACTCAAATCAATCTCATTGTCGTTCCAGAAGCTCTTGGACAATGACAATGGAATCAACTTAAATAGAATGTTCATAAGCTAGAGTGGAAAGTTAACCAAATGGAAAGCAAACAAAAAATTTGGTTTCTATAGAACAATCATTGAATTAGTAAGTCTATCATATGTATAAAAAATAAAATATTTCAAATTTGAAATGAAGAAGAAAATGGCTAATTTGAAAAGATGGTTTTTTTCTTCATCCACTTTAGCTTGGTTGAATACTCCTTCTTGCCCTACACTTTTCACATCTCCTTCTAGCTGTCTCTATTGAATAACTACTCCTCTACTCACTAGGTAGTCTTGCTCCAAGCACCTAAATACCGTCTCTAGAGTATGTGGTCTCCATCTGTCAACATTACCACACTCGCTTGAACTAATTCCCACATAATACACCTCAAGTTTTGGGGTAATATCAAAATAAGCCAATGTATTTGAACAAATTGCATGATACTTAAGTATTTGAATCTTGTGTTCTGTTTCTACGCAACTTATTTTCAAATAATTTATCCTTTCTAGATTCCAATAAGAAATTATTCTGATCTGATACCATTTGTCATGGCCTAGATCTTTAGCCAATTTTTGAAATATGCAATGCTGAAGGTTGCCTCAAGCCTTAAGTCATCCATTCTTTTCTTTAATGTAGCATAAGTTTACCTTCTTTTTGATTGACAAAATCCACTAGAGGAAGAGTGCTAGACACATAACAAACCATTATTCAAGATTTTGTCAACATTAATCATCGACAAACAACCTCCTTCAGGCTTTGTTAGATTACACCATTCTTCTAAGTGTCTCTATCTCATTTCATATGAAATTTAGGTTTTGGAACCTTCTTAGGAGGAAGTCATCGAAGCCAATTGTGGACGAAATAACTTAAGTAAGAAGGCCGACCATTACCTTTCTCAACACTAAGCATTTACTTGCTCAACCCCTTGCCAACAAGCATTGTTATGTTCATAGCCTATGGATGCACTTGAGAATTTGTCCTAACCCACACAAACACTCGAGCATAGTCTAGCACTCTATTGACTTCATCAATGAGGCACTTAAAACTAAAAGGACGTGAACTTATTAATTTGCACTTTATTGCAAATATATAACTTGGTATTGTCTACGTAAATGTTATGTTGATGTTATTTATCATTGATCATTTGAAACGCATTCATTAATAATGATTGATTCGATTAATTTAATTAAGAGTGTGTAACTTGGTATTATATACATATATTATTATGTTGAAGTTATTTAATTTTTATCATCTTAAACATATTCGTTAATGAATATTAATTCAATTGATTTGATTACAAAGATATAACTTGGTATTTCATCTATGTGTCACTGCACTGTGAATCCCAAGTGCAATATTTTCTACATGACTCAACATCCAATTGTGGTGCCACTTACTTCCAAGCAATGGATAGGCTGGCTGCCTTATTGTTCCATGGGTCTCGTTTTGGCTAGGCTAGGCACTGTTGGTTTGCAACAACTATAATTTATATTCTAATTAGAAGTACCATCAAAAATTTTTAAAAATAAAGAAAGAAGTCCTAGACCAATTGAAAGTGTTTGCTTTATATAATTGCAGCACATAGTTGTTATGACTAAAGTAATAGGTAGTCACAATGTAGACTAATTCATTACTCCTTTCTAATGTTTTGCATGCTTGAGATATGGTCAAAGTGGACATTTTTAAGAGTTCAAATTAATCTTTATTGACAAATGTGTTTAAGATGATCAATATTAAATAATATCAACATAACATTTACGTAGACAATATAAAGTTATATGTTTGATGATCCTTTATGGTCATAATCAAATCGATCAAACCAATCTTCATTAACAAACGTATTTAAAACGAGCAATGATAAATGACATCAACATAATATTTACATAGACAATTCCAGTTTATATACTCGTAATAAAATCAATATTTATTAACAAATGTCTTAAGACTATCAATGATAAATAACATCAACATAATACTTACATAAACAATAACAAATTATATGTTTGTAGTCAAATCAATCAATCTAATTTTCATTAACAAATATGCTTATTATGATTAGATTTTATTTATTACTTCTTTATTTTGCTAGACTAGTTAGTTTTAGAATGAAGTTATTTTCATACAAATTATGCAAACAAATTGTTGGTTTTTATATTTTGCTTAGTCCAGCATAGAGTTAGAATCTCACTCGTGTTCTACATCCTAGGACCAAAAAAATAAAGTGTTTGAACTAAGAGAATTTTAACATTCTTGAACCAAAACCAAAACATAAAAATTGGTATGCTTGCATTTGATAATTTTTTGAGAAATTTTTTGAGCTTTCAGCTGGAATTTTTGTCTACTCTCTTCTTCCATAAATTATGTGCAGACCAAACTTTACTCTACTTGGAGTCAATTTCATTGAGGAATTAAGCATTTTATGGAAACAAGTTTTTCAAGATATCAAACTTCAAAAATATCTAGAGACAAAAATTTATTGAACTTAAAATGTCTATATCTTATGATTTGACATGAATATTTTACACTAATCCTTAAATAGCCTTGGATATTTAGCTTACAAACCAAAATTTTTTCCAAAAACTTTTATCGTATTTAGTTAGATGTATGTGTGGCAAGAATGTCTTGTAGATGTACATTGGTTGTATGAATGGTTTATTTACTTTAAACATGTGGTGCCATAAAACATACACATAAAAACAATCAAATCTTACTGTGAGCGGAAGTGCACATACATTGGTGATAGCTTAGCCTACATAGTTGACACATGGCTTGACCTGTCTTAAGTAAGCAATATATAGTTTTCTTGCATAATTAATGCATAGCATGACCTGTGCTAGGCAAATATGGTGCTCTACTCTAAAATATGGAGGTAATGTAGGATTGTCTACTGAGAGACAATGCAACATATAAAAACTTGGTTAGAAAATATTGTCATTTACATTAGGATGTATACAAAATCACACCACAAACCACAAATAATGGGCATATGCATAGCAAATGGTTCCCCTAAAACAAAAATGTAGGGGCCAAATAGAATGACATCACAAATCTCAAACTCACCCCTACTCCTAAATGCTTCCATGATAAGTGAGAATGGTCATCCACTTGGTGGGAGCCTTAAATGAATGTAAATCAATGGTATCATTAATTTGAGTATGGACAAATCTCTATGGTTTCTACAACATGGTGAGAAAAAGAGGTAACCTCTATGTCACTTGGGTAAAAGGTACACAGTAGCATACATTTAAGGAATGTAAGTACAAAATAACAATAGAAAATGCAATACACAAGAGCAGTCATCATAAATATAAATGCATGAGTACATTCACATAGCTAAAAGCACATGGCACACACACATTTCCTCAGCACTATCAGGGCATATCAAAGTGGGGTGCATAGAACTAGAGGCCTGCCATACAGCTTGCCATTGTTGCCATTGAGTCACTAGGATGTGAGAGGTATAGGATAATACAACATTTTATAAGTCAATTCAAACCTTAAGAAACTTTCTCTAAGCACACTTAAAAGCATATTAACCTATTTAAAATTTAAGTAAGTCAAGCACCCAGACATCTAGATCTTAGGACAGCACTTAAGATATTTAAATGTGCATAGCAAAGAGGCCTAGTCCTTTGCAAGTTTACCAATAAAGGCATTGGGAATTGCTGATCTCATATTGATAAGTGACTCCATTTCTCCTACTTTTAAGTCAAATCCCCTTTTCCAAAAAAATTAACCCATTTTAGATGCAAACATGAAGTCAATTATCTACTGACAATTTGGTCTCTTTATGAGCATGTTGGTATCCAAGCAAATTATTTTTTTTATAAAATAGCTTGCAAATGAACCTAAATGCAAATTCAATTTGTTAATTGTCAATGTGTTGGCAATTAGTAGAATATCCATTTTACTTTTGTAGAACTAATGCAGACATTGGGTACTAAATGTGACTGAAATATAGAGGCAAATCCACTACACATGGAAGGAGTTTCATTTGTTTGTGACAAAGCACATTGATGGGCTGTTTCATCACAGCTTTTGTTTCCAAAGACTTTGTATCTATACAGTTCTTTGTTATGATGTTATATTTTAACCTAAAGAAGGCATTCTTCGTATGTTATTGAGATTTTAACATTGGCATAAGCCCTTCGTGTTGGAAGATAGATGGCAAAAGGGTGGGTTCTCTAATGAGCTTTAAATTTAGCTCAATGACTTGGATATAAACCCTAGATTGAAAAGGTAGGAATTTAGCAAAAGATATAAGATATCCCTACTAGTAGAATGATGGATGGTCGGAACCTAGAGGCACTCTAAATCTCAAAAATTCTTGAGTTCTGTAAACATGAGTTGACTGGGAAGAAATAATTGGAAATATGCCACTTAAAAATATGACTTTCACCAAACAAGACATAGTTCGAAATACAAAAGCATGGTTATGATCAAATACAAAGGTATACACATCATATTTATCATTTGGAAGCCTTCTTGTCACCATTCTCACTTGACAATCACATATTTTGTCAAGCATACACATTGTATAATTTATATATACTCAACATCATGTTGAATTGCATATTTCTAACTTAATGCAAAGTTCAACAACATTTCTAATCCATTTGTATAGTTCTCATGATGAAAAGTCCTTTCACTTTTTTTATTACTGTAAACCACACTACTTTTAGGTGTGTCATTCATATCATTCTCAAAACATTTTCATATGCAGATCTACTTTCAGTGTGGATGTTCTATTCATTATTGGAAGCTTCAACTAATAATGATTTAGCTTTCTTCTTGTTGCTAGATTCTTTATTACTTGCAAATGATATAGTTACCACAATAATAAGTAGCTATGATATGAAGAGATGTAAATATGTGCGTATAAAATGGAGCGATTTGAACTTGCCTAATAACATTTACAACAATTTATGAGACATATATATCAACTGGATAATAACAAATTAACACTGCAAAACCAAACAAAGGGCTCATACAATAAATTAAACAATAAGATAAAGCAAGGAAGTTAATAAATGGTGATTTCTCACAGCAATAAAACCTGATGCAACAATTAATTTATGCAGAGACTACAATTTATTAATGGTAATGTAAGGAAAGAAAAGCAACATATTCTCACATGATGCAATTAAAGTTTGATAACTACAATGCAGCAAAAAGAGCATACATTATACTTGCCAGCTGCGAACGCTCCATTTGTTGATGCCTTCTTTTATTTTGTCTATAACCAATTAGTAGAATTGGCAGGTGTGGCATCTTCTATTACATCTTTAATTGCAAACCATTTGAATCTGCAATAACAATATAGCATTAATTTTGCATGTTTCATGGCCTCTTATCCTACTGGCTAACAATTTGATGAACCAAACTATCTTTTTCAAACTGTTTTGTACTTGACCAAAGAATGTAGGCTCAAATAGAATCAATTTACGCATCAAAGTGGGAGACAGGTTGATCGTTCACTCCAGGTGACAAGAATATGTTTTTCTTCAAACTATATCATGGTAGACTTTTTAATATAGTCAATCGATTTCTTATACCAATATAAGATGGGTCTACTTTTGTTGAGAGAGAAAATATTCTGGTGAGTAGTATCTTATAGTAGGTGTCAAAGGTAAAAACACGATAAAATGTATTGATGATTATTCAGGTAAAAACAAAAAAAAAATTATGGAATGTATTAGGAGTGTTTGTAAATTTACAAGAACATCGTCCTGATTACGTAGGTCCGACCCACCTTTTTTTTATCCAGGGGCAAATGGCTTGGATGTCGCTCGAGAACATCCAGGGGTTGTGAAGTCAAACAACCCGACGGTTTGGGACATGTGTGCACCGGCGGATGATTTATGTCGCGCAATCTTTGGGTTTGTTTTGCAACAACACGGGTAGATCATGGTGAATTCTCCTCAACCATGGAGCCCCTTGCTTTCTTTCTTCCTTGCATTGTGACAGCATCATGTTTAAACAGCGAACAAGTTACTGAAGCAGTGCGGCGATAACGTGCAGGCGTTTGATATAGAGTTGCATGAATGTGTCAAGCCCTTTTTTATCGCATACAAGGGATATTGCAGCGACACATTTGTGGCCTGTGTGAGTGGCCACGAAGAGAAAATGCCCAATTTAGGAGGAGAATGGGGGAGCAACGTCTTTAACTTCATCGGATATTCTAAGCATGTGCAAAAGCGTGCGTCTGAGGAGCGTTTTCTTCATCCCTTTTCAGGTTGGCCGCAGTCACAAAGTAGCCAACCGGCGTGGGACTTAGACGGCGTCGTTGTCTGCTTGGTTTCCTGTCAGACAACGGAAGCTTGCCCCTAGAATCCATGTCGTAGTGGGCCAGCAGATTTTTCTTTGCTATTTCTCTTTTTCTACTGACTCATGACTTGGGGTTTTGTGGTCGATCCCACTGGACAGAATCGTTTCAAAAGCGAAAAATTGGAAAAGGGGGAGTTGGTGTCCTGAAAAAGCACATCTTGAGCAGCGTATTGTTTCCTGACCCATCTGTTCTGATCGTTTCTATCTCTGTGTACAGCAGACAGGTGGGTGAATCTGAATGAATCGATCTGAAACCCTCCCACTGACCAGAAAGCTGAGCTTCAGATTTTCATTGTTTGTTGTGTGGTCCAGGTCTGATTCATTGAAGCTGTGGTTGTTCTCCAGGTCAAAAGTGTAGGTATTTTGCGGCAGGCTCCCTGCGTGGCCTTCGTTTACTCTTGCTGCTGATATCTGTCGTTAGTCTTATCTTTAGTTTTTCCTCGTCTTTAGTTTTCTTTCTTCTTACTCTCATCTTGGTTTGCATGAATGTATCACCGGCCTAGGACAAATATTGCCGGAAAGTCGTGCATTATGCATCCTTCATCTGCAGTTTTTTGTTTAACTCAGTATTGTTGTCGAGTTATTTGCTTAAGTCAATACTAACATGTTTTATGCTCTTGATTAGGGTACTTACAATTAGTTTTGGACTTGGGAGACTTAGTGTGCTAGGTTAGGAGAGGTCGCTGATCTTAGTACCCAGCTCACTGGAAACTACCATTGATTCCAGTGAGCTCAAGCTTCCCCCACATTGCGTGGTTAAGGAAATTTCCTTTTTGTGTAGCTTAGTTTAGGTGGCTTTCACTTAATGTTTAGGCGAGACCTTGGTAGTACCTTGCTGGTACTTCTAGCTAGGGAACTAGAGATCCTTTTTCCCCATTCTATTCTACTTTGTCTCTTTCCAATCTTCCTAATCTTGTTTTAATTGAAGTAAGCTAGATTA
Organism: Nymphaea colorata; assembly: GCF_008831285.2. Classification (NCBI taxonomy): domain Eukaryota; kingdom Viridiplantae; phylum Streptophyta; class Magnoliopsida; order Nymphaeales; family Nymphaeaceae; genus Nymphaea; species Nymphaea colorata. The sequence continues at coordinate 23,761,161 of NC_045144.1, read as the reverse complement.
TGCATTCATTTTGAAAATCATAGCTCCAACCCAGCCACCTTCGTAATGGTGAGAGAGAATCAAACCTCTTAGTAAGGGCCATATAAGGTCAACGTATAGTATTTTCTTTTCCTAGTCACAAAAAAGAAATGTCTCTTTTATCTCCTAGGTTTCTTCCTTTATATCCAAATCCATAGATGTGCGTGCGATTGAGAGATTATTAAATAGTTATATTTTTTCCTTTTTGTTTTGTTATCTTTTAAATATGCTAGAAGAAAGCGTTGTATATCAGTTTGCTGTCTCATGCCAATCCTATGAAAAATACATATTAGACTTTTCAAGAAAGCACATAAACTTAGCATGAGTTTTATTGACAATATGAGCAGTAGGAGGCTCCTAACAGCAATTGCATGTTCAAGTCGTGTGGGAAGTCTTGCATTTGATGAGTGCATGACAGTGGTGTGTCGACATAACTTATATCAGTGATAGTAGGAGTCTAGCAATTTATCAGGTCATATTTGTTCACTTCCCTTATATTCATGTGTGTCTATCGTACATGGTCATGCCTCATTTGCACGTAAATTCTCATTTTGCATAATATTTGTGCTACTAAGGACAATGTCCTTCAACTTCAAGTATGGAGAACGGTGTGATTACATGTACAAACCTTGTTTTCAAATGCATTTGCATGCTAAATTCAGAGTTTAGACCTTAAGAAAGTATGTTTTGTCAAATTTTAATGAATCTTGGTGAACAATTATGATATAATGGAGTAGATTAACAATTGTGTTTATTTTGATGAAAATGCATGCATTAGAATGTAAGGATATCATTACATCCAGAAATTTATACATCTACATTAGGATATTTTAAATTTTGACAAAAAAAAAAGAAATGAATGAATAAAAAGAAATAAAGAATATGATAAGAAAAAATAAAGTGCACATCTGTGGCTCCTTCTAATGTAGTAGCTGAACTCAGACTCCATCAGCATGGAAACTGTAAAGTGTTTAGGGTCATGTGAATGAAACTATTAGGATGCAGTAGACTTGTAGGGCTATTGAACACTTGCAACCTATTTGGATCAAATAAGTGTGCCTTGGAATGGTTTACACCTAGTACCCTAAAAGAAACTGACATGGTCACAACCCCTCACTCATTACATGGACACAAACCGCTTGGTTGATGATGGATAGTTACAACTCTTCATGCTACATTCTTGCTATCATATCAAATCTTTTGTGCATAAGCACAAGGTTTCATTAAAAGGTCTCTTCCAAAACCCTAAAATTTAGTTATTTGCATTTCTCAAATATCTCTGAAGTTCAATATTTTACAAAATCTAACCTCAAAATGATCATAGTTTTCTTACTTCTCTCACCTACTTTTTTTTTGGTTTCCTTTGCAAAACCATTCTCTCCATATTAAGATTAGTGGATCTTAGGGAGGGATAGGGACTTGAAAACCCAGTCCTGTTAAGGGATTAGTTTCTTAATCTCTTAGTGGATCTTAGGGAGCGATAGAGACTTGAAAGTCCAGTCTTGTTTTTTTAATCTCACTTAATTTTTCTCTCTTTCCCTCCTCCCCCACCCAACCTCCCCCCACCCTCCTTCTCCCTCCCCCTTTTGCGCAAACATCCTTGCACCCTAGGACCCATAGTCCTACTAGGGAGGGGTGGGACTAGTAAAGTCAGTCCCAGTGAGACTGGTTTTACCATACACACATGCACACAGATATATACTGCACATGTATAAAATTGCACACATCTATTCTTGCATAATGCATATATAAAAGTTTAAAACAGTTTGACATATAGTGACAACAAATATAAACTAAGAAAAGTGGTAGAGAGACAAGAAGGAAACACAAAAATGATGATATAGCAACAAATTTGGTGGAAAAACAAGAGGAGAGGAAGATAGAAGTGTGAAGGAGAAAGTGAAGAAGAAGAAAGTAAATATAAAATTTGAAAAGGGAAAAAATGGGAGGTGAAAGGGATAAGAAGAAGAGGGTAGAAAAGGGAAACAGAGAAAGGGGAAGAGAGAAAAAGAAAACGAAAGGAGGAGAAGAAAAATGAAGACAATAAGAGCTTGGCAATCAAGTCTTGCACCTTGGAAATTATTGGAATTCGGCTGCGGATGTCTGAAGTTGCTGGATGATGCTGGCACTTGCTGGAAGTAATCTTGAAACATTACATGCCCCAAAATGATTGGGGGCTAGTTTAGGCACTGTCACAAAAAATGCATCCTATTGGAAAAAAATGCGTATAATTCGCCAAAACAGAGTCAGCCATATAAAACGTGAAAAAACACATTTTTAAAAAAAAAACGCCAGAAAATAAAAAACGTGAAAAAACGCGTATTATATGCCGTTTTTTCATATTTTTTATGATTTTTTATTTTTTATAATTTTTAGGATTTATTAAATGTTTTAAATTTTTTAAAAATTTGTCGAGATTTTCCTGTTTTATCCTCGAGATATACAACTTTGCCATATAATACCTGTACAAGTTCGGTCAAGTTAACTGAGTTGACTAACTTGAGTAACAACCTCGTCAAAAAAAGTTAGTAATTCATGTACACAATGTAATTTTGCACAAACAAACTATACAAATGATATAAAATATGAATATGTGTGAGTTTGTGTATGTATTTTGTATGTGTGTGTGTATACACACATGCGTGCACGCACACACACACCCACACACACACACATAAATATATATATATATATATATATATATATAGTGAGAGAGAGAGAGAGAGAGAAATATATACATATAAATATCAACAATGATTGACTATTGTACGGAACTATATATTGGCATATAGTAGGATTTAAATATGCTAGATGAGAAGTGTTGCTGGATAACTAAAAATTAAAAATTGGATGCTAAGGAACCGGCTCTATAGGGGCATTAGCAATCGTTTATGGTGCAGAGATGGATTATGGTGCTTTTAGCAACAGCCTATAGTGTTTTCGATAACATATTTTAAATCTTTTAGCCATCCAGAACATTAGAATTTTCCTCTCTCCCTCTACCTCACTCTCTCCCTCTCTCTCTACACACACACACACACACACACACACAGAGAGAGGAGGAATATCTTCAATTAGTCCAATTTTGGGACTGAATTTTCCATGCCCTTTTTATCTCTCATTCTCCACCTACTTTTTCTCTCTTCCCCTCATTTTTCTCTTCTCATTTCCTCTCCATAAGCATTGTCTCCATCTTTGGACTGGTGGATCTTAAGAAAGGGGAAGTGACTTAGAAACCAATTTTTTCTGTATGTTTAATATTTATATACAAATGACTTTTCTATTTCCTTCATTTCCAGAACCAATTATTTTGAATCATATATATAGATTTACATATTTCACATGTGGGGCTTGTAGGTCCAACATTGCTCCCTGGTCTAAATGCAGCTTATTCATTTTCATTTGTATTTTTTAATTAATTTTCACTTTTAGATACAATAAGAACATTTTCACTCTCCTTTTCATCATGTGCCTACTCACCTCGCGACGAACTACTGTGTGAATTTCATGTAGAGCAGGTCTACTAGACTATGCAAGTTGGGATGCTCCAGATTTTCAGATTATGGGAAAAAGGCTATGAAGAAATTCAAAAAGATGTTCTCCCTCTTCTTGTTGTTGTCACATTTGAATAGTTTTTCCTCCCACTTATATGTTGATACAATCTAACTCATTCCATAAAGGAGTGATTATCCTTTGTTCTTTTACTGTTTTATCCTCTTGCTTTAAATTTCTGCCCTTTTCATGAATGTAGTATTTAGGGGCATAGTCTTTTGAGCGTACATGCCATTTAAATGCTCTCAAACGTCACTTTCCTAAATTGAACATCAGCACAAATATCTGCTTCAGTACTTCTAAAAATCTAAGATTTTACCTTGGCATTCCTAATTTTCCATTCTTCTAGATTATTGGAATATCCTTTGCATATTCCACACACATTTCTATATAAATTAAGATGGCTTTAGGTTGCAGCTTTTACATTTCCATAATGACCTTTGGCTTTAATATGAGTCTCGAGAATGCCAGCCCAAACTCTGTAATTTGTTCCATACCAGGAATGGCATGAAATGCACTTCAGCTCTTCAAACTTGAGGAGTTCAACATCCACCCAGCTCAGAGGAATCTTTAAAGGAGATATCTCTGAGGAAAAGAGCCCTGACCTGATGCAGTGAAATGCAGTCAGATCACTTGTTCAAAAACAGCTCCTCAAAAACACGCTCATGAAGGACTCAAAGATACACCATCATGCACAACAGCATGCAGGCTAACCACAAAAAGGCTGAGTAAAAGGCTTCAATAACATGTGAAATACACTAAAAACTAAAAAGGTGCTTGAAAGATAGAAGGGAGTGGCCCCTCGCTATATATTGCAGCTGACCCACCAACTAACTGTTAGACTGGCTAGCGGCTAGAAAACTAGCCATTAGTCAGCACAAAGGCTAGCTTCTTTGATTAAATCAAATAAATAAAATGGAGAATGCATGAAAGAACAAACAGAAATGAAAAAAAAAAAAAACATGTGAGACACCAAGGGTGTCTTTGTGTCTGTGTGTATGTTCTTTGCATGCAAAACACTCAATACTCTCTAGCAGATTTTTTCCAAAATAATTTTGATCATATCCAATGAATACCATTGTTCCTCTAATGTAGTGTTTTTCACTTTTCATGGCCATAAGAAACATGTTAGCGGAAGATTCCATATAGTGCTCAGATTACCTTGTTCTTATAAAAGAAACCATTTATGTATAAGTAGTATAATGGGCATCATTATCAATTTTATGACCCAGACATATGGCAGTGTTATGAGAAATAGTATATTAGTCAAAACTATCAAACATATGACTGTTGGTTCCCCATGCTATTGTTCTCAATCTGCTTCTGTGTGCTGGTATTTGGATTTTGTTAGAAGTACACAATTGTGCATATAATGTATTATTTTTCTTGGTAAACAGATTGATATCCTCTAGACCAGCTTCACTGTTTAGGAGATGGCTCGAACTCACCCAGATGAAAAGATTTTAAGCTACAATGATGTTGTTTTGAGAAGATCTGACTTGGATATCCTCAATGGCCCATACTTTCTCAATGATCGTATTGTTGAGTTCTATTTTAGCTATCTGTCTTCCACCTGTTGCTCTTCCGAAGAAGTACTTCTGGTCTCCCCATCCATATCTTTTTGGATTTCAAACTGCCCTATGCTGGAAGATGTCAAAGATGTTGTTGCTCCTCTGAGATTACAAGATCGTAAGCTGATAATATTTCCTGTTAACAATAACGAGGATGTGACTGTTGCAGAAGGTGGGTCTCATTGGAGCTTGCTTTCATACTACAAGACATGCAACTTGTTTGAACACTATGACAGTTTCGGATCCTTGAACAAGAGGCATGCAATGAAGCTATGTAAAGGAATTAAGGGTCTTGTTGGGGCACCTGAAACAATGAGTAATTGCCGTGAATGCAATACACCTCAGCAGATGAATGGCTATGACTGTGGTTTATATATGCTGGCTATTGCAGAACTTCTATGCAGTTGCCATCTACAGGAGCCTAATGACAGTGGACAGTGTCGATTTGAAGCATTGGAATTGTTGGAAGTTGGTCAAATGAGAAGACGTATTCTGAAAATCATTGAGGATTTGATGGACCAAGTTGAGAAGGAATCTGCATAGAGGTTGATATTGGCTCAATTGTAGTTTGTTTTATGATCTTTCAAAAGGCATGTCATTGTTTTTCTTGAAAGGGATCAGTCAAACTTTTCCTTTCTTGGTTTATCTCTATTGGCTGTTCACGGATGAGGACTGAATCATGGTGTGCAATTGGTTGAATGTCAGTTGTTGATCGGGTTACATAACATGGCATTATTGCGTGAGCGTAAGTATCCTTTGCACATTTCGTGAAATCAATGGCAAGAAAAGAAACTTGAGAGTGCACCACGAAAAAAGGTCACCTGATTGTATGGTGGTTTCCTCATCGCTGATCAGTTTGGTCGCGGCTGGTTCCTGATTGCCTAGGTATAAGACCTGTTCGTATGGTCATGTTGTTTCATCTTTGGCATTTGCTGGGCTACCTGAAAAACTGTGGATACTCTTCAAAAAGATTTTAAATGCACTTTGTGTCAAAATCAGTCCAGGAAAAGGAATATCTTCGAAAGGTATTTCTGAACTGATGGCTAAAAATAAGGGATAGCTAAGAGAAATCGAGTGTATAAAGCATTCCCTGCCTAAATGTGCAGCACGAAAGAGGCATTAGGGGGCTTGGAAGCAGTTCGGATGCTTTTTGCTTCCATAAAATTGTCTTGATATTTTTTACTGAAATAAAGGATTCTCAATGAAAACAGTGTTCGGAGGCATCCGACGAATACAATGTTTAGAAGAGTGCGCTTTTCATGGACTTGCTACTGAATGTTGTTTTCCATATGAAGTTTGCATGTTACAGTGCTTAGGTTCGCTTCACTTCAAATGCTTAGGTAAATTGGCCGAAGAGCTCAAAAATGGACAACGTCGTTTTGATCTCAAGGGTGTTTATCGTTTTGCTATAACACGAAACAAAGAAACTGTTCTGGTAGTCAGGTGATTGATACTTCGGCTTTGTCATGTCACGGTAAACATGATGCTTCTATGGTTGTGTCCATGTGTGAAAAGCTCCGCACTTTTCCTCGTCACTGCATTTATATAGGGTCACAAATGTAAGCATTCAAATTTTGCGTAAGCTTGTTGGAAATGTTCAAGGGGTTTGTTGTATTTTTTGTTGTTCCCATTTGTGCTGTACTTCTATGAAATTTGCTATGGTTGCTATATTATTCTACATTTGTTTTGCTTCTTCGTCTTTTTTTTTTTCTTTTCTTTTAGAAGGTCGAAGCCCCTTCCTTCACATACACATACCCCCATCTTTCCCCTTCTTAAAAAAAAAGGCACATCCCATTCCCCATGCCTCTTGGGTGTTGGGCTGCATCGGTGCCTAATAGAGTCAGTGTATCTTCAACGCCTTCGAATAGGTCAGTGTATCTTCAATGCCTTCGAATAAGGCATATGAGAATAGTGCTCTTGAGAATGCAACAAGGTTACAATTTGACTATGAAACATTCTTGCTTCTTTGTCATCTCACTAATCCTGGGCTGCTAAATGATCATAGGCGGCATGGCATTTGTAATGTGAGGGGTTTGTTTTTGCAGCTGATAGGTTACTGGACAATGACCATCAGATATGTAAACTCAAGGGCTATCCCATGACATAGACCATATGACATGTACTGCAACTGCAAAAAGATTGTTGCAAGGTCAAATTCTAGCCAACACACTTTTTGAAAAGATGCTTCTAGTGTCATAACATGCCAAGTCATCTGATCAATAATTGGACAGCTCACTATCACTCGTAGGTTTCTAGAAAGACACCGGTGACACTTTCCCGATGTGTGTTGCACTCCATACCAGCATTTAGCGTGTAAATCTGTGCAAGAATTGCAATGGAATTCAAAATCGATCAAGATTTTGGCCGGAACTCTCAAATATGGCTCGAAACTGGAAACGTTTTCTGGTTTATAGAGAGAAACCGGTAAAGGTGTACTAGCTTTCAACAAGAAAACAAGATACGAACTAGACATAAAACGTGATTTCCCACCCAAAATGAAGACTCAAACACGAGGACAAACTCCTAACTATTGGAAACAAGGTACGAACTAAACATAAAATGCAATTCTACGCACAAAATAAAGACTCAAACAAGGGGACAACATTTCAAACTATTAGAAAATGAAGAAAACAACAGAACACACAAAAGTAAACCCCGTCAACTTCTAAATGAAAATTGGCAAAACAAGGAACAATTAAAGCAAAAAAGGAACATTTAAAACACTTCTTGTCAAGACCCAGCCACTCTGACACTGGTTCAAGTTCAGATCCCAACCTACATGAGCTCGACAAGGATTTGATCAGCTATTGGATTTAATCATTAAGATAAAAAAATGTCCTAATGACTGCCAGATTGTTCTCTCAACCTGGAACCAACTGACCTACATCTGACGGCTCTCCCATCTTGACATGCATTATTCTTTGCATGGAGAAAGCCTTAGCTGTGACCGGTGCAAAGAAGGAACATACTGAACTATATAAATGCACATGGCACTTCAACAGAAGCTGGGGAGTTGAGAGAGTTCAGAGCTATGATAAGATGCTTCGGTTAGAATTCTAAGGTAATGTGATGTGTATTGCTCTCCTCACTTTAGATGTAATAGTTTTACTTTATCATGTGGACAACTAGCATGTGTTTCTCGTGTTGGCATGACATAAACTATCATATTTGCAGTTTCATTATTTTTAGCTTTTTTGTAATACTGACAACAAAGTCTAGACATTAGGGATACACTGATTTTGAGTCACATAAAGTAACCCAGGGTTCTAGACCTGCATCTAGAGTGGTGAACAAAGATACCCATCTAGAGTGGTGAAGCTGATGCTCCTTCTACTGCAGCAAATAGTTTAGTTTTTGACGCAAATTTTGATCATTGGATTTGTTGTGATACATGTCAAAAATGGCACCCACATCCAGAGGATGCATCTTTGCTGTAGACGTGGATATGCAGTGTGCAAGGTTGTTTGTAAGTTTATTCTATTATTCTAACATGTAAAATAACAAATTCAATTGTGTTGTGTGCTTAAGTGCCCCGATCAAATAAAATTGTTTTCTCATTTCCTTTAAGATTATTTATTGATGATTTTAGCTTTTTGCTATCCGGGCTTGGATTGAACAAGTGTAGTGTCGATGAATATTGGAACTTGGACTAAGATGCTTTTTTATTTTCTTTTCAATTAAATCTATGTTGTACTTGATATTATTTTTTGGAAAATTTAATGTTCTAGGTACTAGGTTTGCTTTTGTAGATTTACTTAGCATAAATTAACAAATGCATTCTATGTTTGTGCAAAAGCAAGTTACCATTTTGGGCGCTAAAATGAAGTGTTTGTTACAAGTGAATAAATTGGTTTTAATTTTGCTTAAGAGCCTATACCAATAGTGAGTTCCACAGAACTTTGTTTACAAAGAGTCTATGCTCAATAATGAGTTCCACAGCAATTTGTTTATTCAGAACAATATTGAAGAGTACTTGACAATTGACACTAAACAGACATATATAACCTTCAATCATAAAATATAAATTTGTGGTTAATTCTAGTATTGATTCTACTTATAAGGAGCATTTGCATCCAAAAAATGCACATGTGAATTTTATTGTAATAATAGAGAACTATGAAAAGATGTCAATTTTCTAGTCCATTAAAATATGTTTAACATATTTAATTGGTAACTTAAAATTACTTTTCCAAACCTTAGTGTATAATCTTTTGAACTCTCAACAAATCCCTCCCAATAGTTGCTTTTGTTTTTGTTAATTATTTTGAGCAGATAGAAGAACATTGCAGTTCTAATCCCTAATTGTCAACATACATGCAATGGTTACGAAATATGTTGTTATGTCTTCGCTGTCATTGACAAATGCTTCAAATTTTTACAATATTCCTCCAAGGGTATGTTTGTTTCACTGCAGATCTGAGATGATGGTGATCTAAGATATCAAATCCACGGATTTAAGGTCAAAAACACCCCCCACCCCCCGGCCCAAAAAAAAATCAGATCTTAAATCCTTGGTTTTCACATGTAATGTAAATTTAAGGTCCACTTTATTGAGATCCTCCATTCATTTAAACTGAGAATCTTCAAAAGTACACCTTCTAATGCAGCATTAGATTTAAGATATGAGGATATGAAGTGCAACCTCGTCAAGTTTTCCCAAGTGGTGAGAAAGTGCTTTAACATTGACAAATGCACATAAAAGCTTTCAAAATTTTTTGTTGTGTGATAAAATCGTCATTACGCAAGAGGCCTAAGTAAACATTCCTATTGAGGAAGGTTACAGCCGTGTGAAACTCCATGCTTTGAGAAACAAGCACAACCGGGCCTACTTGTCAAAAGCACATGCTTGGGAAGAGAAAAAAAACACAGATCTAACAGTTTGGTGAAACTACAAAGAGCTGGAAGCACCGATAACTTTCTCAACGACATGTACCCAAATCGGATCTATTAGTCAACCACTCCCACTGTTAAGAGTCTCCCTCTAATGAGTTTCTCTGCATCTCATTCAGAATCCCGTTTTCATGCTAATTGCATGGAGAACCTTCACTAGCTCACGTGAAGACAACTTTTAAGTTGGATTTCGGAAGTATGTGAGCACTTTGTCCATTCCAAATAAAAGGTAGCTAAGAATAAACTTGTAAAGTAAAAAAAATGAGATGTTGATTTCCTCTTTTCCTTTTATGATCAACTGCGGCTCGGGAACAAGGAACCTGCCAAAGCAAATGATAATTAATGGGTTATATTTGATGGTCCTAAAGAGGTTTGTCCTTCCAAACTCTACCCGTTCGAAAGGCTTGGGTGTAAAGCCAGGCGTTGAAGCGTGCTTCAAGTCTTTGACCAACAGATGCCAGCGGCCGTTCAAACGAACCAAGTGGCACGCTCTCCCACGCAATGAGATGGTGGAATGAAGACGCAAAGTTAGAGCAGTCAGGCCCAAGGATCCTGACCTGCCCTGTCAATGTCTTTAAATATTTTACGCAAGCGTCAGGGCTCAATGATCCTCTCTCCCTCTCTGTTTCTCGCGAAGAAGAAGCAAAGTAAGGAGAAATGGGTGAAAAGAAGAAGATCATGCTGGCAATCGACGAGAGCGATGTCAGCCACTACGCTCTTGAATGGGCTCTCAGCTTTCTAAAGCCTACCATCTCCTCTCCTCTCCTCCTTTTCCACGCTCAGCCTCTCCCCAGTTTCAGCTACGTTTATGCTGGTTATGGAGCGGCACGTACGTCACCTGATTCCACTTTTCCCATGCTTTTGCTTTCACTTTCCTTTTCACAGCTACCCACCTTCTCATTTGTATTTGGTTCAGAAGAGGAACTGGTATGTTGTGTCCGTCTGGTTTTTGACGGTTGGCTTGATTTTTGGATGCGAAATGTTTGATCATGTTCGACCAAAATCTTCGTTGTTTTCTAGCATGTTAGGTTGAGGGATCTGGAAATCCTTGTCTTCTTGACAGGTGTTTGTTTCACTGGTCATTTTCAATTCTTATGTGATTTAAGTTAACTAAGTTAATTATTTCCTGAAGTTGAACAATGAATTATCAATCGTTTAGAAGTCACTTATGTTGTTCACTAGTTACGATATGAATATTTTAATTCTTAGCACATGCGTATCAACCGCACAAATACATATACATACCTACTACACACATGCGGCACACACAGAGGCACCCTCGCGCACACGCACCAAATCTCATCAAAACTCATTTATAAACACAATATTCATAAATTCAGCAAACGAGTTAGTTTAATTAACCTGTGGCTGTAAAATATAATGTTCTGGGTGCCAATATGATCTTCTATGGCGTCCAAGTTAGTCTATCTTGGCATTGTAATATCTTGTGCCATTTATCATATTCCTAAAGTATATTACAGTTTTAAGGATCTTTTGATTTCAGGAAAAGAATTTTAGAAGCTGTAAAGCTTTTACTCTGATCATGGGCACCAAATTTTTCCTGCATTCTGTAGACAAGGGAATTTTTTTGAACGGGAAAGCCTTTAACAGTAAAGGCTTGATGTTGTGGAATGCTAAATGGTGGCATTCCCTTGATTTCAGTAATCTAACTATCAAAAAGAAAGATTTTGGCGTGCTTAATATGATTTATTTACTAGTTAAATTTTAAACCGTGTTAGGTTTATCACCATTTTGTGGTCACTTTGGACTCTTATATTCTTGGATTTGAGCAGCCCATTTTTCATGAAACACGACATCAAGCTTGAATTTTTTGATTGCGTTGAAGGATGAAACTGTTAACATGTTAAAGGAAGCATATTATAGGCATCCATACATGTTGAACAAAACTTTTCAGTGAGATGTGCACCAATGAATGACTGCTGACATATGAATTTTGGTCTTTGTGGTCTTTTGATGTTTCTAACCAATACTTGCATATATGCAGCAACTGAATTGATTCAATCCGTCCAAGAACATCAAACGAAGATTACAGAAGCCCTCCTGGAACGAGCAAAAGAGATATGTGCAAGGGAGGGGGTATATTTACTCTGTCCTCTTTCTTCGCTTAGTATAAATGGATGTAGTTTATTTGTTTGCATGTAAAGATACACTATTGCTTGTGGTCCGACCAGATTTTCTCTTCCTGTCTGACTACACTTTACCTGAAAGAAAAGCAGCAGATTTAAGGATTATGTAGGAATCTCTAATTGATGCTTGTATTAATGGCTGATTTTGCATATATGTTGGGCATGGTGAGCTTGTTTTTAAATAATCGTCCTGTTTCTACATTTTATGTATAGCCTTTTGTTGGAAATCTTAAAGAGGGCAATTTTGCTTTATATATAAAATGGCAAGGGTGCTTTTGTTAGACGGGCACATTCTAATGTGTACCTCTCAATAGGCATTAGCATCAGCTGGCAGTGTTGGTCTTTTAAGTCTTCATGTATGACTTTTCTATCAATTGAAGGTACCAACCAATGTTAATGGAGAGAATTATCTTGTGTAAATCCTAATCTCTTTTGTACATCTGCCTACTTCCATTAACAGCAATGCCAAAAAGAACACCGTAGTTACTGTTATTGGGAAAGAGCCATGTCAGCAATGTACACGTCCATTGGTTGTGAAATAGAAGGGTGGTTCATTCTACTCAACTAGCTCAATAGGATGTTTGAGATTAGCAAAGTGCCTGGAAGTAATGCACAATTCAGTAGACAAATATATCATGCACACACACATGCCTGTTAGCAGTTTGCATATTCTTTATTGTTCTTTTGAGATCCATCTCAGCAAAGCATATCTATGTTCTTTATAGTTCTGACATGTATAAATTCATCTCATGAGGTTTCGAGTGGAAGATCGCATATCTTCAACAGTTATGGCACTTATTGTACGCTCATCTTATTACTAATAAAATTATCTCTTCTTCTCTGTTAATAACATAGTATCTCACTTGGTTTTACATGTAAAAATGAGGCTATTCCTGTAAAATTCTTGACATTCAATCTAGTCTCCTGCAGAAGCATATACAATACATGCCTTAATTTTTTACTGAAAGCTTGATGTGCAATATTTATATTAAATCATTTAACTACATTTGCAGGTTGTTGCTGAGACATTGACAGAATTAGGAGATCCTAAGGATGTCATATGTGCAGCTGCTGAGAAATTCGGTGTTGACCTTCTTGTTTTGGGTAGTCGTGGCCTTAGCACTTTACAAAGGTTAGCTGCTCATTCCTTTGCATACTTTGAAATTCACCAGATGTTCTTAGGCAGCTCCAGACAATGTTCTGACTTTATTTTGTTTCTCCTGGATTTATGTTTCTTCAATGGCTGATTTATGGTGCTATTGCTCTAGTGTGTAATCATCTAATGAATTTGTTTTTTTAAGATGATAGTTGGCCACTTGTCCTTCACAACAAAGAAAATAAACTAAGATCTGTTTCCTATTTGCTTACATATAAATGATGTCGTTGTAGCCAATTGAAGGCAAAATATGTAATTGTGGTATTTGGTTAAGCCATGTATACTAAAGTCAGTAACCATGCTCATGTCAAATTGGGAAGGCAGGACAAGAAACTAACTCTATAATACCACTTTTTACATCCTTAGATTTTTATCTATATATGTGGGTTATTTGAGCATATGTGATATATTCTTCCCTTTGATCTGATAGCCACATGGTCCCATCTCTATTTTTCCGTGCTTACTGGAACCAAGATTACGTTGTCAAGCAGCTAAATTCAGACAATCTGATTGAGCATACATGATATGGTCCATATCCTGGATGTGGTACTTGTGCCTGCACTTGGTTGATTGCCCTTTGGCAATCTTTTGACAATTTGAGTTCACAGTGTTTTATCTTTTTAGGTGTTGGGTATGCCTGAAATATATTTCAAAGTCTACTGAATGAAAAAAGGTTCACCAGCCATCCACCCTTAGAGCAAATGCGATAAAATATTTTGTGGAATATCTCCCCATTCAGGCTTATAATAATCAGTTTTTCAGGAAGAACTAGTCGGAGCTGGAAGCTCAGACTTTTTCTCCTGGAATTTTTCACCTGCCATGCATGGTAAAATGTTATTCCTAATTTCTTTCCAACCTATTAAATGTCCCCTGGATCTGTGTTTTGTTTAACGTGTAAGAATATTTCCCTCATGGAAGTACTAGGAACTCATAGAAGGAAAAGGAAATCTGTTCTATAATGGTTGACTTTCTTGGACTGCTGCAAAGTTATTTTTCCAAGAACAGGAACCTATATAACTTACATGTTACATAAATGTAGCTGAAACCTTGTGGCTTTAGCATATTGGAAACATAGCTTTGATGCGAGATTCAGACCAAACCAGATTACTAACTTTTTTGCCTGGCCAAGTATGATCCAGAAACTCAATTAACAATCAGAAATTCTTGCTTCAATTTGTTGTAATAAGTTAGGCATCTAAATGCCACCTGACTAAAGCTGGTCCTCCTTCTGTCTTTTGTTGTGGCTTACATATGTTGCTGATATTTGCATAGTAAAATAAATACTTAGAAATCGTGCAACTGACATCCAAGTAAAAGTTTGTGATCATCATGTGTCAGACAACTTAAAATATTTCCCTTTTAGTACTGCTTTTCAAGATTTCTTGTGCTTTTCCTTAAAACGATATGGTAGCATAATATTTCTTCCTTCTGTATTGTGTTATTTTCCTCAAAATCCTTGATATGTTTCCCTATATTTTCTGGAAAATGTTTCAGTAACTAAGGAACTACCTCACGGAGGTATTGAACCAGTAGCAGTGACTATGACACATACATGTGTGAACAATGGAATATAGATGAAATACAGTTAACAATTCAAAAAATAAAAATATATGAAATAAAAGCAAAGGTAAGAAATTATGATATTTATTATTTTATGATTTTTTTTTTACAAATATTCATATATAAATATTAAAGACAACAAAAAATGGAATCATGCACTTAAGTGTACATAACATTGGTTTGGTTTTAAAGAAAAAATAACTTGCAACATGATCATGTTTTCTAGCAGTGTTTGTAACTTTGTATCTCATCATTACTGTTTAGAGCTATCTTTTGTGATAAAATTACACCATGCACGCAGGCAGATTACTGTGTTGGTATGTTGTCATATTTCTATGCTTAATTCATACTATTCAAATAACTTCAGAGAGTCTAAAAGTTGCAATGTGTGTGTATGAGTATGTATGTTTGTCTATATGCTCTTTATTTGATTCTTCTTGTGAAAACATGAAGATATATGTTCATATTGAACTATCAAACTGTAGGAGAGGCTAACATTCATTAAAGTGATAGTATAACTATAGGGAAATTTCATTTTGGAGTTGATGTAGAATAATTGAAGGTATGAGTTGCATACTTGATCACTGAAGTGCTGTAGATCTAAACGAGCTTAACAATATTTAAGTATAAATCAAATGATTTTGTGAAGAAAAAGGAAAATAAATGTGCAAATATGCATGATAATATTAGAGCCCTTGGGTAGTCTTGAGCTATGGATACTTCTAAACTGAAAATTGGAATATAGAAATGTTGATGAGCATTCAAGTTCATATTATCGGAGTTTTAAACAGACTAAATGCTAGTAGACAGAATTCATACTCTTATTTTACGTTATACCCGAAGTTCAAACTGTAAATGTATAAAATGCATAATATTCTTTAACTAAAAAATTTTTGATGGCTGATAATAAGTTGCCTTGTCCTAATATTATTTAGCCGAGCACATGATATAGGAATGAGGAAAATTATGTCTAAGTTCCACCATATCCTGTTACTTGTCCAGTTCGCAGGTATGAAGTATTCATAAATTTTGGTGCCGACTTCTGTATATTTTGTTGACAATCAACTAGCTAGCCTTGTTTCCAGATCTATGGTCCATAACCAAACTATACGGGTTGAAATTTGTTCTGAGATGGTGACAAACTACATTCAATTAAGATGCACAAAAATGTTGAAACTTGACAGTAACCAACTTTATTTTTCACAGTGGTCTTTTAATTAGACAATAATGATCATGCATTATATGTTTGGAAGCTGTTCACTGTTGTGAACTTTAAGTTGGAGTCTTGGATGATGAAAATGATGCATTTTTATGTTGGAATGTCATTATTCCCAGTTATCAAAGTTCATTCACTGAGCTAAATTAGAAACCTAGTGATCCATAACTTGGTTTGCTCCCCATGAAACTAGATTGCCTACATCTTTGTCTTGCAAATTTTGCATGATCCTTCTTTCATATTTCCGTTTTACACGAGTATGATATTTCTCATTGGAACAGGACTTTCCTGGGAAGTGTCAGCAATTACTGTGTGCATCATGCAAACTGCCCTGTCCTTGTTGTGAAGAAACCAGCATAAATCAATTGAACTCACCTGTCATGGTTGTTTCGCAGTATGGTTTGTGTTTTTCATGGTATGCTGTCATCATGTGCTGAACCTTGAAACTGCCAGAACAGCAGCTCCTTTACAATAGATGGAATTGTTCATTTCATCCTTTCATCTTGTTATCTGAGTCTATTGTAGTGATTTACCTTGATCAGACCTTCAAACGATATCTGTAGTTTTTAATGCCAGAAGTTGAGGGCAGTTGGTCAGCATTGGTTGTTTCTTGTTACGTTGTTTGGGTTTTGTTTGTGGTCTCAGGTATATTTCCTGATAGGACTATCTAGGTTGAAACCATGTTAGGATTAGCTATGTCATATGTTTGATGATTAATGTGCTACACTTTGTTCTTTTAAGGGTCCTTTGGCAGCAAAGAGACTTCTAATGTCCCATAAATCTGCTCCAAAAATTAGAGCAGATTCATGGTACACTAGAACAAGTGTTTGATGAACTTGCCTCAATCTTTGAGGTATACTCATTAGACAATTACAGAGTATCCCTGCTGCCAAACACCCCCTAATGTTGGGTTCTAATTCGTGCCACACTTCATGTCCGCTTGAATTCAAGTGAGAATCACTCTTGAATTTGTAGGGGCGTTTGTTTACCTTGGATCTGAGATCCAAGGTAATTTGTATCACTGGGGATCTCAGCTTTGAAGATTGGAGGTCAGACCCCCCTTCTGCTTAATCTCAAGTCTGAGGTTTTGGCGATATATTGAGGATCCCAAATCTTTTTTTTTTTTTTTTTTTTCACATGGTGGTGAAGTCTGGTGTTTGTTTATTCCATGGGTTCCACATAAAAGGAATTTCATACCAGCTTCATCTCAAATCTAAGGTTATCAAATACACCTTAAACGTTAGCCAAATTGATGCCCTCAGCTTGAGGTTTCCTTGTGTATCGAACTAAATTGATGCCCTCAAACTCGAGGTTTTCTTGTGTATGGATCGTTTCCATGCTCATCAACCAACCTACGGCTTTGTTTTTTGAGGGGGATACTCTGTAGCAACGTGGTGAGAGTACGAATGAGCGTCCCAACTGAGAAAATGCCATCTACTTTCTTTCATCTACTATTGTGCTACTAATTCTTCCGTAAATTCCTAGTTTTTTAAACTAAGAGCAAGGAGTAAAAGGAAATATTTTGTGAGATATAAAAGTAAAATGTTAATTGGAACTGAGAAACTAACAATTGCTTCGAGAATACGCCAGTGG